>NW_024423453.1:57601620-57689019 GCF_017311325.1 Ursus maritimus
AGGAAATCCCCCCCCCCCCCGGCACTTATAGTATGTCTTATTCTCTGCAAGTTCTAGGAAAAGACAGAGTTTCTGTGGGTACACTCAAATCTTACATGGACTCTGGAGTTGCTGAGGTCCCAAGCTTATCGAGTACAATGGAAGCCATGCTGAAGCCAGCATCTGTCTCTAAGAAAGGATGGAGCACTGTGAGGTAATGTTTTGGTAGCAGTAGACAGGGTCTACATTCTTAGTACCAGAAACATGGTGAGAAGCCAAGACCAAGGAGATAGGCCAAGGCAGTATGGATGAAATTATTATTATTATTATTATTATTTTACTACTCTACTATAATCTCTCTATTGGCTTTCCAGCTGTCACTCTTATTTATTTCTTCCCAGTAGTAGTTGATCTAGGGATTGAAATATGGGTCCTTAATTTATTAGTCTACCTTAGCGATGCAGGCACATAGGGCTTGGCAAGATTTAAGGGTAGAGAATTTTATTTGTATTCTGAGCTCTGGATGAATAAAAGGCAGTGATAGGCGGCTTCTAGAAGGCAGACTTGAAACCTACTCACACCTCAGACTTTGTCTGTTATACAGAAGTAAGTGTCTATCACTGTAGGAAGGGCAGGAAATGTGCTCACTCCTGGGAAATGAACCTGCTTTGATAGGCAGGCTGTCTGCCCCAAGGAAAAGTATAGGAAAGTTTCCCTTTTCTGGTTTTAGGTTTGACTGCTAGTTACACTGGCACTGGCAAACATTATTTTTTTAAAAAGTATGTCGTTGGAAGATGGGCAGGAAACCTCCTCATGATCAGGATCTTTCACTAATACACAGGAGAGATCTGCTACCACTCGCAAATGGGGCAGGATAACTGCCTATGCTCTAGACTCCGCACTGAGTAGGAAGGGGGGGGGTTCTCCTTAAGAAAGAAGTGCCTAAAAACAGACATTCTCACCTCTGAGGGTCGGCCATTTGGAGACTGCTTAAAATCAAGTCTGGAGCAGGCTAAGGAGGATAATAATAACTCCCCTTCCCTGCCAGCAGTGCGTGGATAAACAACATCAGCTGTCTAATGTTGAGAGAGACACAAGAGTGTGGAGAAACTCTATGTCACAGGAAAACAGGGTTTGTGGAAAGCTAAGGGTGGAGCAGGAAAATTGAATAAAAAAAGTCACCAACACTCCAAGGCTAAGATTAAGAACAAGACAGCACCAGCCAACAACTGGAAGGACTTTATTTTTTATTTTTTGGCTTAAACAGAAGAAATTAATTTTCTCACAGTTCTAGAAGCTGGAAGTCCAAGATCAAGGTATTGAAAGGTTTGGTTTCTTCTAAGGTCTTCTCTCCCTGGCATGGAGATAACTGCCTTCTCAGTATTTCCTCTATTCCTCAGTATTTCCTTGATCTGTGTGTGTCTGTATCCTGATCTCCCCTTATAAGGGCTCTAGACATTGAAGTAGGGTCCACATATTTTTTAAATCAATTTATTTATTTGAGAGAGAGAGAGCAGGGGAGGGGAAGAAGGAAACAGAGAGAGAGAAACTCAAGCAGACTCCCTGCTCAAGGCAGAGCCTGAAACAGGGCTCAATCTCAGGACCCTGAGATCATGACCTGAGCTGAAATCAAGAGTCAGACACTCAACCCGCTGAGTCACCCAGGGCCCCCAGAGCCCACACATTTGAACTTGTTTTATTTATTTATTTATTTAATAATATTTTTTTATTATGTTAGTCACCATACAGTAATCCCTGGTTTTTGATGTAAAGTTCAATGATTCATTAGTTGCGTATAACACCCAGTGCACCATGCAATATGTGCCCTCCTTACTACCCATCACCAGCCTATCCCATTCCCCCACCCCCCTCCCCTCTGAAGCCCTCAGTTTGTTTCTCAGAGTCCATAGTCTCTCATGCTGCATTCCCCCTTCTGATTACCCCCCTTTCTTTATCCCTTTCTTTTCCTACCGATCTTCCTACTTCTTATGTTCCATAGATGAGAGAAACCATATGATAATTGTCTTTCTCTGCTTGACTTATTTCACTTAGCATTATCTCCCCTAGTGCCGTCCATGTTGCAGCAAATGTTGAGAAATCGTTCTTTTTGATAGCTGAGTAATATTCCATTGTATATATGGACCACATTTTCTTAATCCAGTCATCTGTTGAAGGGCATCTTGGCTCCTTCCACGATTTAGCTATTGTGGACAATGCTGCTATGAACATTGGGGTGCATATGGCCCTTCTCTTCACTACGTCTGTATCTTTGGGGTAAATACCCAGTAGTGCAATTTCTGGATCATAGGGTAGCTCAATTTTTAACTTTTTAAGGGACCTCCACACTGTTTTCCAGAGTGGCTGTACCAACTTGCATTCCCACCAACATTGCAGCAACCTCTACAACATCGGCCAAAGCAACCTTTTTCATGACACATCTCCAAAGGCAAGAGAAACAAAAGAAAAAATGAACTTGTGGGACTTCATCAAGATAAAAAGCTTCTGCACAGCCAAGGAAACAGTCAAAAAAACTAAGAGGCAGCCCACGGAATGGGAGAATATATTTGCAAATGACACTACAGATAAAAGACTGGTATCCAAGATCTACAAAGAACTTCTCAAACTCAATACACAAGAAGCAAATAAACAAGTCATAAAATGGGCAGAAGATATGAACAAACACTTTTCCAATGATGACATACAAATGGCTAACAGACACATGAAAAAATGTTCAAAATCATTAGCCATCAGGGAAATTCAAATCAAAACCACACTGAGATACCACCTTACACCAGTTAGAATGGCAAAAATGGACAAGGCAAGTGACCTTATTTTATTTAAATTACTTTTTAAAAGACCTTATCTCCAAATACAGTTACATTCTGAGGTACCAGAGATTAGGACTGTAACATATGAATTTTGTTGGGAATAAATCAGCACCTAATAGAAGGGGCATTAAAAATGATCCAATAAAATTGTAAAATATGCTGAGTATGTTTTACTTTTCTTGTAGTATCTTTGTTTGGCTTTGATACAAAGGGAATGCTGGCCTCATAATATGAGTTTGAAAGAATTTCCTCCTCTTCAATTTTTTTAAAGAGTTTGAGAAAGATTGACATTAATTCTTCTTTAAATGTTTGTTAGAATTCAACTGTGGGGGCGCCTGGGTGGCACAGCGGTTAAGCGTCTGCCTTCGGCTCAGGGCATGATCCCGGCGTTCTGGGATCGAGCCCCATGTCAGGCTCCTCCGCTGTGTGCCTGCTTCTTCCTCTCCCACTCCCCCTGCTTGTGTTCCCTCTCTGGCTGGCTGTCTCTATCTCTGTCGAAAAAATAAATAAAATCTTAAAAAAAAAAAAGAAAAAGAATTCAACTGTGAAGGCTTCTGGCCCTGAATTTTTCTTCACTGGGAGATTTTTGATTACTAATTCAGTCCCCTTATTTGCTATTGCTTTGCTGAGATTTTCTGTTTCTTCATAATTCAGTCTTGGTAGGTTGTATGTTTCTAGGAATTCATCCATTTCTTCCAGGTTGTCCAATTTGTTAGAATATTATAGCTCATAGTGATTTTTAATGATCTATTATGATATTTCTTTTTTTATGGTCATATTTCTGTGGCAATTGTTGTAATGTCTCCTCTTCCATTTTTGATTTTGAGTCTTCTCTCTTTCTTGAAAACTACTTAAAGGTTTGTCAATTTTATCTTTCCAAAAAACCAACTCTTAGTTTCATTGATCTTTTCTCTTGTTTATCTATTTACTATTTTGTTTATTTCAGCTCTGATCTTTGTTATCCCCTTCCTTCTGTTAATTTTCGGTTTAGTTTGATATTCTTCTTGTAGTTTCTTGAGGTATAAAGTTAGGCTCCATGTTTGAGATCTTTCTTTTTTTTTAATGTAGAAATTTATCACTACAAACTTTCCTCTTGGAACTGCTTTTGCTGCATACTGTAACTTTTGGTTTGTTGTGTTTTCATTTACATTTGTAAGATATTTTTTAATTTCATATGGAGTATGCTGTTTAATTTTCACACATTCATGAATTTTCTAGTTTTCAGGAGTGTTACTCATTTCTAGTTTTTACCATAGTGGTCGGGAAAGATATTTGGTGTGATTTTAATCTGCTAAAACTTTTTTTGTGACCTAACATATGATCCTATTCTGGAGAATGTTCTGTGTGTGCTTTAGAAATGTGTATTCTGTTGCTGTTGGATGGAATGTTCTGCATATGTCTGTTTGGTCCATTTGGCTTAAGGCCAAATTCAATGCTTCTCTATTGATTTTCTGTCAGAATGATCTATCTATTCTTGAATGTGGAGTATTGAAGTCCCTTCATTATTGTTTTGTTGTCTAGTTCTCCCTTCAGATCTGTTAGAATTGGCTTAACATATTTAGTTGCTCTGATTTAGGTGAATATATATTTACAATTCTTATATCCTCTTGATGAATCAATTCCTTTATCACTACACAGTTATCGTCTTTGTCTCTTGTTATGTTTTTTGACTTTAAGTATTTTGTGTGATATAGGTATAGTTACCCCTGCACTCTTTTGATTTCCATTTGCATGGAATATCTTCTTCCATTCTCTCACTTTGAACTTATGTGTGTCCTTACACCTAGAGTGATTCTATGGAATGCATATAGTTGGGTCTTTTTTTCTGATCCACTCACAACTCCATGCTTTTCAATTGGACATTTAATCCATTTAAATTTAAAGTTATTACTGATAGGCAAGGACTAATGTCATCTTGTTAATTGTTTTCTGGAGGTTTATAATGACTTTCCTCCTTTGTTCCTCTCTTGCTGTCTTTGCTTGTGAATTGATGATTTTCTGTAGTGGTTTACTTTGATTTCCTTCCTTTCTTGTGTGTGTCTACTATAGGTTTTTGCTTTGTGGTTACCATGAGGATTACATGAAATATACTGTAGACATAACGTCTATTTTAAGCTCGTAACAACTGAATTTGCTTGCATACAAAAATTCTATCATTTTACTCCCCTTGCCTTTTGTTTTTAATGTCACACTTAACATCATTTTACGTTGTTTATCCCTTAAAATTATTGTAGCTATTGATATTTTTAATACCTCAGTCCTTTAACATATATACTAGAGTTAATTATTGTTAATTATGGTGTTAAAAATTAATTAATATCACCATACCGTAGTATCAGAGTATTCTGGATTTGTTATACATTTGCCTTTCCAATGTGTTGTATATTTTCACATTTTCATCTTGTTAAATGGTTACTAAATACTAAATACTTTCATTTTAGCTTAAAGAACTCCTTTCATCATTTCTTATAAAGCAGGTGATGAACTCTCTCAGCCTTTGTTTGTCAAAGAAAATATGTATGTCTACTTCTTTTCTGAAGGACAGCTTTGCTGGGTAA
Organism: Ursus maritimus; assembly: GCF_017311325.1. Classification (NCBI taxonomy): domain Eukaryota; kingdom Metazoa; phylum Chordata; class Mammalia; order Carnivora; family Ursidae; genus Ursus; species Ursus maritimus. The sequence continues at coordinate 57,606,986 of NW_024423453.1, forward strand.
AGTATTCTTGGTTGGCATTTTTTTTTTTCTCTGTCAGCACTTGGAATATACATCCTCTTCTCTATTGGCCTATAAGTTTATGCTGAGAAATTGGCTGATAGCCTTGTGGGAGTCCCCTTATAAAAGAAAAGCTTCTTTTCTCTTTCTGTCCACGATTTTCTCTTTGTCTTTGATTTTTGACAGTTTTATTATTATTATTATTATTATTATTATTATTTTATTATTTGACAGTCTTGAAGGATATCTCTTTGAGTTGATTTTGTTTGGGGAACTATGAGCTTCATGAACTTAAATGTCCAAATTTCTCCTGAGTTTTGGCAAATTCTCAGCCATCACTTCATTAAATAAACTGTATACTTCTATCTCCTTCTCTTCTTATTCTGGGACTATAATAATGCATTAATTATTTTTCTTAATGATGCCCATAAGCCCCACTGGTTTTCTTCATTCCTGTTCATTCTTTTTCTTTTTGCTTCTCTGACTGGATAATTTCAAATAATATGTATTTGAGTCATTGATGGTTTCTTTTGCTTGGCTCCATTTTCTGCTGAAGCTCTCTATTGAATTCTTCAGTTCAGTTATTGTATTTTTCATCTCCAAGATTTGTTTGGTTTCTCTTTATATTTTCTACCTTTTGTTCAACTTCTCATTTTGTTCTTTTATTATTTTCCTGATTTTGTTGAATTGCTTATGTTCTCATAGCTTTCTGAGCAACTTTATAAAAGTTATTTTGGGGGCGTCTGGGTAGCTCAGTCGTTAAGCATCTGCCTTTGGCTCAGGGCATGATCCCAGAGGTCTGGGATCGAGCCCCACATCAGGCTCCTCTGCTGGGAGCCTGCTTCTTCCTCTCCCACTCCCCCTGCTTGTGTTCCCTCTCTCGCTGGCTGTCTCTCTGTCAAATAAATAAATAAAATCTTTTTTAAAAAAAAGTTATTTTGAGGTTTTTGTCAGGTAATTCATGTATCTCTATTTCTTAAGGTCAGCTACTGGAAGTTTACTCTGTTCTTTTGGTGATATCATGCTTCCCTGATTCTCCATGATCCCTGTAGCCTTTTGAAGGTGTCTGTACATTTGAAGAAGCAGTCTCCTCTTCCAGAGTTTATAGACTGACTTTGCTAAGTAAAGTCCTTCAACTGTAGGTGGAAGCACACTGGAGAGCACTGTGCCCTTGGGTGTAGGGATTGATGCAGGGTGACAAGTGTGGAAGTGTGTGGCAGCTGTGATCCAGATAGGCATGATGTCTCATTGGATCAGGTCACTGGGGTCCACAGAATCTATAACTGAGTGATTCCTCATGAGTGCTGCAGGGGGTGCAAGGTAGTTGCAAGTTTTTTAGGAGTTCTAAGTGGTGATTCCAGGTTCAGCAGCTAGGGACCAAGGCAGGCAGTGGTGGTGGCCAGATACACACATCTGCAGGGGCCATCTGCATGTGCTTACGTATTGGCAGAGGCTGGTTGCATATACACATAGCGGCAAAGATCATGGCCAGCGGCAGAGACCAAAGCCAACTGCAGGCACTTTAGCAGTTATGAGGGCCTTGGCTATAGGGGTGCACTCTTATGGCCTCAGGGTCTTGACATGATTATACATGGAGCAGTGGAGGCTAGTGATAGGAGAGAGGGCCAAGCTCAGGTCCACAAGCAGTGGTAGGGACCTTGGTTGTCAATGTGTATTCCTGTGACTGCAGAGTCTCACCACGGGCACACATGGGAGTCAGGCCTTTGGGACACAGGTAAACAGCTGGAGGGGCTAGCCATGAAAGCTCACACAGCTGTGAGAGTCAGCTACAGGGGTCTAGGCTAACATCTTGCATATATGCAGCTGCAGAGACAGGGTCTGTCTTCCAGTGTGAATCCCAGACTAAAGAGGTGAACAGAGCAGGATGTAACTCAGGCAATTGACATCTGCAAAAATAAAAGCCTATGGGCCAAAAAGTGCACTGATGAAATATGAAAAGTGTCTATGGAAACTGTGCCAGCTATTCAGTGGTAGAAGCTGTTGGGGTCCTCTGCAGAGCAGGTCAAGAGGAACCACAGTCACTCCTTCTACCTTGTTAATAATGATATCCTCTGCACTATTTTTCTGGTCACTAGCCTTCTTTAAACATCTCAGCTTGGCCACTCTGAGTGCAGTGAAACCTAAGTTGGTCCTTTGTTCAGTGCCCCCAAAAGATTGGGGAAGCTGGTCATTCACCCTTTCCTGAGAAGGGAACTCTGTCAAGCTGGGATTTTCTTCTTGGCAGTGCTGGCCTGGTGATGGGATGATGCAGGATAAATAAAACTGTTTTCCTTTTCTTTTTTATGAGGTTATTCTCCATTTTTTTATTCTACTGAGTTGCTAAAGCTTCTTAAGTGGACTCATGAGCTCTCCTAGAGCTAATTTTCTTCATGGATAGCTAAGTGTTGATAGCTAAATGACCAGCTTCCCCAATCTTTTGGGGGACAGAAGCTGGGGTCTCTTCTTCCACCATGTTGGTGACATCAATCTCCTGGAGTGATTTGAATATTTTAATACTGAAGGAAACCATGACAACAAATACCCAAATCCAGCTCAACATAATTCCCCAATATTAAGAGTCTGACAGAAAAGGAAGCACACCTGCATCCAGTTAAAAAAAAAAAAAAAAGTTACCTCAATATTTATTTTTCTTTTACATACAATCTCCAGAATTCAAACTAAAACTATAAGAACATGAAAAGCAAGAAAAAAAACAGTGCATTCTTAACAGATGAAGAAGTCAATAGAAGTAGATACAAACATGGTCTGGGTGTTGAAATTAACAAACTGAGATACTGAAATAACTACACATAATTTACAAAAGGATCTGAAGAAAAATGTGGATAACATGTGAATGGGGGGGGATTGTGCTTGCAAAGTTTACCCTTTATGGCTGGCCCCTCCTCCACTTGCGTATATCTACACCAGGTACATGCTCCCAATACCCTGGTCACCCAGGAGGGCTAGCCTTCCTCAGAATTTTGTACATTAAGGCTTCCTCAATCCATGGCTCTTTGATAACACCCTAGAAAACTTTGACTTTTATTTTGTCAGTTTTTTTTTTTTTTTAAGATTTTATTTATTTATTTGACAGAGAGAGAGACAGCCAGCGAGAGAGGGAACACAAGCAGGGGGAGTAGGAGAGGAAGAAGCAGGCTCCCAGCGGAGGATGTGGGGCTCGATCCCAGAACGCCAGGATCACGCCCTGAGCCGAAGGCAGAAGCTTAATGACTCCGCCACCCAGGTGCCCCTATTTTGTCAGGTTTTATACTGTTGAGAACATGAGAGTGAAAGTCTCTTGCAACATTTTATCATAACCAAACTTGAAGTCTTAGACTAGTTGAATCTGGAGCAATGCATACAAGGAATTTGCTATTTTCTCCTCAGTCATGTTTGGGAGTTACTTCTATTACTTCTACATCATCTGGCTGGGTAATCTCACACAGTCATGTGACTTTTAACTTCATCTATATGCTTATGACTTCCACGTTCTATCTCTAGTCCTGGCTTTGCTCTTGTACTCCAGCCTTATATATCTAATTACTTATTCAGAACCGCCACTTAATCCAAGAGATTTCAATATTATCAAATTTAAAGTAGATTTTATTTTCCTTAAATAGCTTAACCTGCTATTTCCTCAAATTCTTTCACCCCAGTAAATAGCACTACTTTCTATCTAGCCATAAAAGTCAAAGCCACAGGATTTATCCCTAACTCTTACCATTATACCATTCTTATTTCATCCATCAGAATATCTTGTAGATTTCAACACTTTTTTTTTTAAAGATTTTTAATTTATTCATTTGACAAAGAGAGAGAGCGAGTTAGTGCACACACAAGTTGGGGGAGCAGCAGGCAGAGGCAGAGGGAGAAGCAGGCTCCCTGCAAAGCAGGGAGCCCCATGCAGGGCTTGATCCCAGTACCTTGGGATCATGACCTAAGTCAAAGACAGATGCTTAACTGACTGAGCCATCCAGGCGTCCCGGAAGGTTTCAACTTTAACCATATTGCAATTCACTTCTCTCTGTTTTCACTATTACTTTCACCTGGACAGATGAACTAATAAAACTTATCTCCTTATTTCTATTTGTGTCTCATTCATCCATTTTCCAAATATCTGCAAGAGTGATTCATAAAATATATTAGTGGAAACATACTTTTCTCTTGTTTAAAATCCTCCCTTTACCCCCTCCCAAAAATTAGGAAAAAGAAAATCCAAATTCAGTATCCAGGCTTCGCAGCACATATGATCTGAGGCATGGCGAGGGCTCTACCTTACGTATTTACTTGCTCCTTTTGATCCAGCCACACATGTCTCTGTGCTTTCCAAACCTACCAAGGCATATTCAGGTTAGAGACTATTCAATATCTCTTTATTTTATCCTTTTTGTTGTTGTTGTTGTTGTTGTTGTCTATTTTTGAGGCTAACTCCTTGTCTTTGGTTAAATTTAGTAAAGGGTCTATATTAACCACCAAAATAAAGCTATTCTTTAATCACTGCCTATTTTACATTACTAACTGCATCACCATTATTTTTCTTTTAATAATAGCACTTAACTCTATTTTACATTTTTAAATTTATTTATCTAATTGTTTATTGTGTGCTATTCTGCTATTATAGGTAAAAATTCAATAAATATTAAGGCCTTCCATGGCATTTTCAAGTCTGTAACTCCAGGATTAAGAATAGTCCCCAATACACAGTACTACTCAATAAATGTTTGTTTTGGTCAATCAATTCCAATTATATGAGAATCACACCATGTAATGGAATCATTGACATAATTGCTATTTCATAAAATTGTTCCTACATTGCTTTATTTGATTTTTAAATATTCCTCCAAAGCATCTTTGGTTTTTAAAAACAGTACAAATTTTCAAGTCTTCAGAGGAGACCCTAGGGACAATTTATTCCCCCAGGTTGACAATAACTGCCTTCAACATACAAACTGTACATCTGTAGGATGAGCAAAATGACAAAAAAATAAAATATAAGCCATTAGTATTTTAGGAACTTATTTATTAAGCATTGTGGAGCATGTACTGACATTTGTAAAAATATTTTGCTACAGTTATCTGAGCTCACATTAAAGTGACTTTGATTCAGTATATTTTTATGCTAACAGTTTCGAGTTGAATACCAAGACATAAGCTAACATTACTGGCTAATGTTAAATCGTACTAACAAGGAGATTTTCTTCATAAAGACTAGGAATTAACTTCATGTATTTACAATATTAAATCAAATTAATTCCCTTTAATAAAATAGATTCTTCAATGTAGGCAACCCTGTTCTTATTTTAGCTGAAGTAGACATAATTATGGCATTATAATTATTATAGTAGGATTTTTAATTTATTACTAGAACTTAAATACCTGTTTAAATATGTACTTATTTACATGTGTTAAGGAATTAATGGGAGAGCTGGTTCCTTTGGATTATTTCAGATAAATCCACAAGCATCCAAATCAACAAAAGTAATATTTTTAGGCTATAGATTTCACATTGAACTGTGAACACTTCAAATTAAGCAGGAAAGACTTCAGCTTTTCATAATGTTTTACTTTTTAAAAAGAGAAATAAGGAATGATACGAAAAGAAAGAAACAGATCTTTGATCTCTGATACCCCCAGAAGACATATCCTAGTCTTGCATATTGTCAATGTTTAAATGTTATTAATATTGCTACAGTATCTCCTACAATTTTCTTTGTTCTATGATTCATTTAAAATCTTGAAAAATATTTGCATTCATGTAAAATATGCTTAATCTAACCTATTTACATTATCAAGAAACTAGCTCGACTATATAGACAATTCTAGTTCAGAATTCACTAAGCATATAATTGTAGATTTGAAATACAACTAAATCTAAAAAGTTATATTTTGTTCAAAAAAATTCTCAAAATATAAATATCTGAGAATGTCCTGTTTTCTGGGTATAACTACTAGCTTGTTTACGCTATCTGCTATAATTGTAAATATCAAACAATTGGCAAATAAAGAATGAAATAAATAAACTTAATATTTAAAGAATTGTGATAATCTTGTTAGCCTAAAATTTTAGTGTTCCCATCAAATCTTGATTGTTTTCTATTTTTATACCTATTTAACATTATCTATTGCAATATTTAATTCATTGTTATCCTATTTAATGCCAACACCATTCTTCTTAGCCATGAAGAACATGGCTATTCAGTCTTTATTTAGTTCAAGAAGCAAAGAACAATTTTAATATTATAAACATTTATAGTACTGGAAAAGGAAAATGTGTTGAAAAGACTCAAAAAATAAATATATTCATATGACTAAAATCCAATTTTGTTTTTAAAGCGGTCCTCTCCAACTGGCTTTAGAGTCTTAGAAAAATAAGAATACCTATCATGTTTTTCACATTTCCTGTATTTGTTCTCAAAATTTTGTAAATATTTGAATCAAAAAGAAATTAAGGAGAAAGAGAAGAAAATAAAAAAGGAAATCTCCCCCACAGCAGTACTGTAGTAAATGTGGAAGAAAACGCTTTGCTAACCATTTTGCTATTTTGAAATCTGTAGGAAAAGTCTTATAAGTAGTAACTTTAGGTTATTCTAACAGTAGCTTATGGAGCCCTGGACCCTAAATCATTTTCCACCCCAGTATCACACTGTTTGGCACATAATGGAACTCTGAGTCTTTTCTCTGTTTTGCTACACGAGAAATTACTCAGGTATGAACATAGGCACAGCTTTTTCTCTCTTCATACAGAAACACGCTTGATTTAGTTATTGATGTATATGAATGTGCTTCTCCATTTTAGCAGAGATCCTGGTGAGGAAAACTCTATACTGTGGATAAATTTGCCTGTCTTTTAATGGCAAAAATTTGGAAGAGATAGTAAGCAAAAGGGTAAGAAGTTTACGGAAGTGAAATGAGGTAGGGAACAGTTGGATTTACTTCCCATTTGAAGTTTAAGAGTCTTCCAAGAATGGGCTTTAAATGTTATACCAAAATAATTTTTGGTAAAAGATTGTAAGAGAATTGTAGAGTTGTTGCAATGAATCATACTGATAATTTCAATAGTTATTTCCAAAGTTTCTTTTTATTAAGTAAACTTCATGGTCAGTTGTAAAGATTTTATGCTTTTGACAAATTGGTTCTGTTTAAAAACCCAGCAAGGCTTAAAGAGGTATTAACATACCACTGTGACTAGAGTGATTTGAGTTCATTTAACATAAATTAAATTGTCCTTGTCAAGGAAATTATAAACCCAAGATACGAAACTGGTGCATATAAAAAGGTTTCAGTGCAGTGTAAACAGCAGTCCCTCTGAGCACTCCCATCTGTAGGACTGAGGAATGTTGATCATAGAAAACATTCTCTACCATTTTGAAACAGTTCTGTTTCTAGAAATTGCATTGCTTCCTTATGTGCTATTCTTCATACATAATTTTAGCATAACATTCACACTCTTCTCTTAATGCACACAGCAGATTCCAAATGTTCTTTGGAACAGAACCAAAATTGATACCCCTCTTCTAAGACCCTACACCTGGCTATGTATTTCCAGTTTTATTTTGTTTTGTTTTCTCAAGCCCACTAGTCCCTTTTCCCAGGTAGATTTATTCTTTACACTCTTATTCTGTCCCTACTCCCACCTTAGACCCTGAGGTGTTCTCATTAATGTCATGTTACACTTACTACTGATCTACCTTTTGAGTTAAGCTCAAAAGTTTTCCCTTTATCATTTTACAAATTCTGCTCTATGTTTATCAGTTGTTTGTATTTATAAAACTTATTTGTAATATTCCTATTTATACAAACTACAATCTAGTGAAGCATAAATAAATTTTATCTGTATATACAAATAAATGACAAGCATATATTAATTTAGTGAAAGATTAATTTTTGTATAGATTTATATGATTATTGGGATAAATGAGTAATGAATAACCTCATTTATTTTTTCACTAAATAAAATACTGTATCACTTTTGCTTAGTGGAAGAAAAATTTTTGAGCTTAACTCAAAAGATAGAATTATCTATTAGTATTATCTCTAAACATTTAAAAGTGGGAAATTTCCAGTAAAATTTTTGTATATCTGTTTCCTTTAAATTCAAAAGTTCTGACCATGTTTTTATGTATGTATATATATGTGGTTTTGTCTCTAACATTCAAAGACTATTTTAAATACATTACATTCATTTCAGTTATTTTATTTTATTTTTTTTTTTGGTGATCATTTAAATTTGTCATCCTTGATTTAAATAGTAGTGGAAATGTTTCTGCATAGATTAGTTAGGAAAAGTATTCTACAGAATATATTGAGGATTTCTTAATACATAAATATCAGATAAGAAAAAGTGGAATGAGCTTTCAGCACTCTTCCCATGATTTATTTTAACTGTAAATTTCCCTAGTTTTCTACAGGAACTGAAATTAATTCTCTTATTATGAGGGCATGTTTGAGTTTACTTAATGGGAAATTAATAATTCTCCACAGTTCTTTCCAACTGTTCAAGCAAATATAAATAATTAGTGTTTCAGTAATTCTACTTCATTATAAAATTTCCAATACAATATCAGAGTGTCCAGTATTTTTATAGTGAGAACACCTCCTTATTTTTTAGAAGGGGATTCTATTCTGCATAACTTCTTTTCCTCCAATGTGGCCCCAGCCTGTAGAATTTAATATATGCCTCAAGCTTTTCCAATTAAAATTCTTAGTCTTTTGGCCATCTTGAGTATATTAAGCGCATTTGAACTGAGTTAGGCAAATGTTCTTTATCCCAACCCTTTTTATCTGGTGCTATTAGGAAGGGTACTTTCACTCTTTTCTTTGGTAGCTAGCTATAAGGCTGATAATAGCTGAGGGGTTCTGGTTACCATTTTCTTGAAAATAAAAACCTACTTCTACAGCCCTGATTCCAACTGAGCCTGATTCATCAAAAATCTGGTTCTCCATGTATATGGCCTGTATTATTTCTTAATGCTGCCGTAACAAACTGACATACACTGGGTGGCTTAAAACAGGTATTTATTTTCTCACAGTTCTGGAGGCTAGAAGTCTTAAATCAAGGTGTGAGAAGGGATGGTTCCTTCTAGGTGCTCTAGGGAGAATTTATCCCACACCTCTCTCCTAGCTTCTGGGGATTGCTGGCAATCCTTGGTATTCTTTGTCCATCACACCAATTTCTGCCTTCATCTCTACATGGCATTTTCCCTGTGTGTCTCTGTGTCTGTCTCCTTTCATCTTCTTATAAGAACATCAATCATTTTGAATTTAGGCCCATCTTAATCCAGGATAACCTTATTTTAACTAATCACATCTGTTAAGACTATTTCCAAATAAGTTCACATTCACAGGTTCCAGGTAGACATAAATTTTTGAGGGAAACTATTCAACCCAAGCCCATACAGCATCACATTTCATTCCACTACTTTTTGCATGTAATTTATTTTGACTTTCTAAAATTTAAACAGAAAGTGTATTAATCTACATTCACAAACCATCTCTTATATTTTAAGAAATAGCTGTATTGTGTATTTTCTCTCATATCTTTCTGTACATTACCTATAAATTTGGTATCCCTTTGGTCGTTTTTCGAAGTTTCTTTGCTCATATATTTGGTTCATACTATAAAAAAAAACATTAAAACATTATTATGTACCTCACAGATTATGTTAATTTATGAAATAATTCTTTTGTAATCCATAATAATCCATATTAGATTCAGCTGAATCCATGAGTTAGATGAACTTATCACAAGTGAAATTCTTTCACTGTTATACATGACTCCTTATTCTTTAAGTGAGCTTCCAGTTCATGCTGTGATATAGCAACCAAACCAAACCAAACCAAACAGAATTCATGTTATTCTTATAAAACCATATGTTTATCATGCAGTTGGAGAATTTCATTCTTCATTAGTATCACTCTTAATATTTTTGTATTTATCTAGGGCGCCTGGGTGGCACAGCGGTTAAGCGTCTGCCTTCGGCTCAGGGCGTGATCCCGGCGTTCTGGGATCGAGCCCCACATCAGGCTCCTCTGCTATGAGCCTGCTTCTTCCTCTCCCACTCCCCCTGCTTGTGTTCCCTCTCTTGCTGGCTGTCTCTATCTCTGTCAAATAAATAAATAAAATCTTTAAAAAAAAGTATTTTTGTATTTATCTAAAATGCCCAAACTAAATGAATACAAATATTTGAAATAACAGTGAGTCTCATCTTCCCAGAGTGCTCTTAGATCTTAATTAGTTGCTCCCAAGGCGATTTCCCTTTTACCTTGAATTTGAATGAAGACAAATAAGTCACAATTGTAAGTTTGAAAGTTTGGACTTTAGTTTTAAAATCTGTATTTTGATTCACGATGAACATGAATCAAAATAAGGAATTATTAATAATCATGATAAATGGATACGAAGATAAATGATTCTACTTTCCTTTCCTACCTCATATAACATAAATATATTAATAAATTACTGAAAATAAAGATTACTAAGGAGTCAAAATCAGCTGTATTTGAGAGCATTAATTGATTAATGATAGTGGGAGCTTAATTATTGACGGGATGCATTTCTTTTACTTAATATCTGTCATATAAGAAATTTTTTAAAAGATTTATTTATTTATTTATTAGAGAGAGAGAGACAGAGAGAGAGCAGGGGGAGGGGCCGAGGGAGAGGGAGAAGCAGACGCTCCACTGAGTGCAGAGCCCAAGGATCCTGAGATCATGACCTGAGCCAACATCAATAGTTGGACACTTAACTGACTGAGCCACCCAGCCACCCCTGTCATATAATAAAATTTTAACTTTAATCATGCTTAGAAAATCAGTTGTTCAGAAATTTTGTTTCTGTGTCCTATTATTTAAAAAAATGTTCATTTGAAGGATGCAAGCATCAGTCTTTATTTTATTTTGTTTCTTCAACAAGATTAGACATGTAGCAGCAATTATAGCATCAAAATATGTGGTATTTGTTTATTAAAAATAAAAACAAAGTGTGGGGAAATTCAGATAATACACATTTTTGCTAGAGGAAATATAAAAAATATGCTTCATGATGTCTATAATGTGTGGGATTATGAAAATAAATGACTTTTGGGAGAATGGGGGATAGGCATTTATCTTTGTCATAGAAAGACACTGTGAAAATTATGGTATCAAGGACTGAACGCCTACATTAGACCAATAGCAACTGGACGTGATTTCATCATTCCTAGACATTAAAATTTACCTATATACTTTACGTTAAAAATTTTCTTTTTTTAAGATTTTATTTATTTATTTGAGAGAGAGAGAGAGAGAATAAGCAGAGGAGAGGAGCACAGGGAGAGGAAGAAGTAGTCCCGCTGATCAAGGAGCCAGGCATGAGGCTCCATCCCAGGACCCCAAGATCACAACCTAAGCCAAAGGCAGACTGTTAACCAACTAAGCCCCCCAGGTGCCCCTAAAATTTTCTCTTTTGGTAATTTATTCATAATACTATCATATTATCATCATCTGACACCCCTGAGATACTTTTTGCCTGTGCTTTGCATGATACATACAAACTGCCAATACAGGTTCTTTGGCATTTAATAATAGATATAATTAACAGTAAGTTTCTTGGGCCAAATGAGAAAATCTCTTCCAACTGGACTGAAGGGAAATACAATTAATGCACTTCACACCTACTATGAAATGAACTATTTCTTTCAGTTGGTATTTTCTTAGGGAAAATAGACTGGTATTTTCTTAGGGAAGAGTTAATTTCTATGTTCATTGAAAACTACAACCAAAAGTTTCTGTTTCTATTTGAATTTACGGAATTCTATTTTCCATTACTAGAAGTTTTAATATTTTAGTGCATTGATAACAGGGACTTTTCAGAGTGAAAAATATTATTTCAGACATATTACGTGGAGTAAAACTCTTTCAAAGAAAATCCAAGGGCTATTTATCCTAATCATATATATCATTGTTAATTAATTCACACCTAAGGTTTGCTTTTAGCTATATTATGCTTTTGAGCAACAATCATTATTTCAGACATGTCTTGTTAATCATTTAATTAGTTTATAAAACACTTTACTTTCCTGTCACAGTCAGTATGAGATTAAAGAGGATTTTAATTGATTACAGGAGAATTTTTTAAAGTTTAAGTTGAAAAGAAGGAAAGTGGGAACAAGAATTAAAAAAAAAAAAAATTCCAAAAAAACTCAAAAGAAATGGAGATGAGGAAAAACAGAATTAGGTATTAATAAGACTAATATTTCAGTAGTTTTTACTTTTTCTAAGTAAAGGTCCTCATTTTTCATTATTGGTACTGAAAGTACTATATGATAAAAAAAAATCAGAGGGTAATTCTTTGACTAACATAAAGAATACATTTTAAGCTTGAAATTCGAGAGGCATATTTATAAGATGTGAATTTAAATACTTTTTTTTCTTGTTGCTGGGTTTTCAAAGTTATCATTGAAATTAGGAAAACCTCTATAAAATATATTAAGTTAATGCTCAGCATAGTATGCTGATTTATGTCATAATTCATTGGATCTTTATGTTTTAGTTCAATGTGAGGCTTTTTGTGGTAGGGAAGTCTGTGGTAAATTTGTTGTTTAATAACATGCAACTTTGGGAAAACTATTTAAATAGTCAGTAGGGGCACGTGGGTGGCTCAGTTGGTTAACCATCTGCCTTCAGCTCAGGTCATGCTCTCAGGGTCCTGGGAAGGAGTCTTGCTTTGGGCTCCCTGCTCAGTAGGGTGTCTGCTTCTCCCTCTCCCTCTGCCCTTCCTCCCCTCTCTCATGCTCTCTCTCACGTGCACGCTCTTTTTCTCTCTCAAATAAATATTAAAAAAATAATAAAATTTCTTAGTCACGGTCTCATCAATTGCAATATGGAAATAACTATCCCACCAAATAGAGTTGTAGTAAATATTATTAAAAGTGAAATAATGACGTAATACACGGGAAGCAAAACAAAGTAGTACCTGGCAGATGTTGTGTAATAGTCTAACTTGTTTACTCTATATAAAACTGCAGCTCACCCCCACTATGGTCTTTATTACACTTCTGATTGAAAAAGAATCCGATGCTTGGAGGTTTTTAGGAAACAGATAAAGATAAAAGAAACCACGATATATGAACCTGATATTTGTTAAACTTTTCCCTTGAGTCAATATTTTTTAATTTTTATTTATTTTTATTTATTTTTATTTTTTGAGAGAGAAGAAGAGAGAGCAAGTCGTGGAGGGAGGGGGCAGAAGGAGAGAGAGAATCTTAAGCAGGCTCCATGCCCGGTGAGGAGCCCCACGCAGGGCTCAATCTCACAATCCTGAAATCATGACTTGAGTTGAAATCAAGTTTGATGCCTAAACCTTAACTGAATGAGCCACCAGGTGCCCTGAGTCAATATTGTTTAAAACAAAAGACACAATTGGGAGAATGAGAGACTAAGCTAAAGGGACAAAAATTAACTTTAAGAAACTATAAAAAGTTAAAAATTTTTGTAAGCAACCCAGGATTTTGAATGAAACATCCTATGCCACGGACTGAATTGTATCCCCTGAAATTCATGTTAAGGCTCTAAATCCAAATGTGATGGTATTTGGAGATGGGTCTTTTGGGAATAATTAAGTTTAAATGAAGTAATGAGGATAGTGCCCTCATGATGGTATTAGTGCCTTCTAATAAAAGAAGGAGACAACAGAGCTTTCTTTCTCTGCATGCACATAAAGAGGGGGTCATGTGAGCACACAGTGAAATGGCAGCCATCTTCAAGCCAGGAAGAGGTCCCCTACCACGGACCAAATCTGCTGGCACTTTATCATGGACTTCTCAGCCTCCAGAACTCTGAGAAATAAATGTCTGTTGCTTAAACCACCCAGTCTATGGTACTTTGGTAGAGCAGCCTATGCAGAATAAGTCTTCCTAAGAGTAATATGACCTCAAATAGCACAAATGAAATATTTTCATTTTTTATTCAAATAATTAATCTTTCCTAGATCTGTTTCTGCCAGATGCAAAAGAAAACCACATCCAGGGCCTCAAATCATGCCCATTTCTTTAAATGTAATGTTAGCACTCAGTTAAATGTAACCACATACATAAGAAGGTATGAAAACCGAGAGAAAAATAGAAAATTAAAATAAATACAGGATATGTTGATATTGATTTTATCACACATGAAATTTTATATAATGATTAATATGTTCAGGGAATTAATAACAAGATTCAAAATTCCAACAGAAAACTAGATATAATAAAAAAAGAACAAATAAAAATTCTAAAGTGACAATTATAATAACTAAAGTTAATAATCTGTGGATACGGTTAATAGCAGATTAGGCATAACTGAAAAAAAATAAAATAGGGAACTTAATGATAGGTCAGATACTGTCTCCATACTGAGTATGGGGAGATTAAAAGTATGCAAACAAACAAAAAGAAAAACAGAAAAGAGTGTAAAATATACATAAAGGCTAAGAATTTTCATAAACTCATAAAGAACCCACAGATCTGATGCTACTGAGCTAACAAAAGACATGTGTCTTAGTTGGCTCCAGCCACCATAACAAGATACCATAGATTGAGCGGCTTAAAAACAGAAATTTATTTTCTCACAGTTCTGGAGACTAGGAAGTCCAATATCAAGGTGCCAGATTTGGTTCCTGTTGGGAGTTCTCTTCCTGCATTATAGAAAGCCACTTTCCCGTTGCTATATCTTCAGATGACAGGAAAACAGACAACACACTCTCTGGTGTATCTTCATATAAAAGCACTGATCCCATCAAGGGCGCCCCACCCTCAAGACTTCATCTAACCCTTGTTACCTCCCAATGGCCCCATCTCCAAATACTACCAGGTAGGGGGGTAGTGCTTCAATATATGAATTTGGAGGGGAGACAGAATTCAATCCACAGCAATATGATTGTGAAGTTAGATTCATGTGATCAGAGATCTTCACCATTACTCAAATTTTACAACTAGTTTCCATGATGCAGGCAATGGAACAGCTCACATAGCAGAAAAGTGATCATTACATATGAGTTTCAGATTCTTCTGTCCCACAGCAGAAAGGCCTTTCTTAGACCCAAATACAGAATGTTTCTAATAAGATACATGGCATATAATAACTTTACCTCATCTAGTGGAGAATGATTATCTTATAGATATCTCCATTTTATACAGCTGTGTATGTGACATTTTTCAAGTTAAGACTAATAAAACTATAGATTCTGGGTTTATTTACTTTCCACAATCTTTGACCAGAAATACTCTGTTAAGAGTCTTCGATAAATAAGGATATCATAAAATTCTTAGGTTCATTTATGATGTCAGTAGGATTAGACTGGATCATTTTCCTTCTTTTGCTTCTCTGGGAGCACCCTTCCTATAATGGCTGTAAATAATAGCATAAGTCCATTAATTCCCTGGTGGGTGATCACCAGCATTTGTTTTCCAATGGAGTGTAGGAATTTCCTCTACGAAACATGCGATTGTTACTTATCTCTCTTCATAAGTGTACCAATATTCTTTAATCAGATGAATTACTGTTTATTCTCTTTTATCCTTATTATTGAATATTTATATATACTGGAGGCATCTGATTATGTAAACTTCCTAAATTTAGCCAAATTAACTTCAATTGGTCTCCACAGGTATTATATCAATTCAAGACTCCACCTCAGCTTCCCAAATTATTTTCTCATTCTGGATTTGTGGTATGCATAAATCAGGTTTTCAAGTAAAAGAACGTTTTTGTTACCAGGTTGCTATAGCAAAGAGATTAAAATCATATTTTTCATTCTGTGTGTAAATTAAGGTTATAATAACATATTCCATCATTTCCCAACCAAAGTAACATTTTCCATATTAGAAATGACTGGGATGGTGGCTAGAGATATTTTTCCAGTCAAATCTGTATATTTTATGTGGACATAACTATCTTGCAAATAATACTGTATGGGTTTTAACAGATACCAGATCCTGTGTGTCACTATATAGCATTGCCCTTCTATCCCCCATAAGGGTAACACTGTGTTGTTCCTTTTTCTTTCATTCCTAACCAGTTGCACCACAGGGTCTAGGATATACATAATAGACAGGCTCAAATGAACAAGAAAGGGAAGATGGAAATCATTCTTATCTGTGGTGCTTGGATCATTAGAAAACAATGAAAGCCATACTATCCAATGATGACCTACCATAATTTAATCTTAACAAAGTTATCCCATTGCTATATGCCTTTGACTTGGCTCTCTAAGATCCTGACCACAGAACTTTGTAAATTTCAGATTTCATTGTAATCCCAATATCTAACAGTTTTTCCTAAGAGGTTAGGAAAAACTCCCAGAATTCCTGAGAAATATGAATACAGTCTTTATTGATCATCCCATTCAATTAGAACTGTGCTGTCTCTCCATTCTGGAAGAGTTCTTTCTGATGATCCTGTTTGGATTAAAAAGGCTTTGTGACAAAAAGCCTCTAGTAATATTTTTTTTCAGCCTCACTTAGTATATCATGACCAGCTCCTAATATCTCTACCAAAATATTTGGGCCCATTTGAAGCAAATGGTGATCAAGCTATCACATATTTACTCCATTGTAGATTTATGAATTTGTAAAATTTGGGAAAATGATCTGAACAACCAAATATTGGGTACCCAACAAAACTGTCTATTTGGTATACTCTGTCTCTGAATACAGCTTCATCTGAGTATGCTAAAAGTCTTCTCAGGGTGTCTGGCTGGCTCAGTCAATAGAGCATATGACTCTTGATCTTGGCCTTGAAAGTCCCAGCTCCCTTTTAGGTGTAGAGATTACTTAAGAAAAAAAAATCTTAAAAAAAAATAGTCTTCCCATAAAGTCTTCTGTGTACTTCTGAGGGGAGAGAGCTACACTGTCAGACTATATAATCACATCTGTATCTAACATCTCTGAGGCTGTCCAAGTTCCTTTTCCATTTTCTTTAAATAAATTTTATGCAAATTCACATTTGACTTATTTAAAGGATCATAGTAAACTGTAACGTACTGGGCAGGCAGTTTCAATCTGCCTTCTACCATACCCAGGCAACTGTTTAGCAACATCTTCTCTTTATTTCTGGCCTTAAGGATGAAGAGGTTCTACTCTGTAGCATCCTCCACTTTATCCCATTAATTTGACTAGTCAGGGTGCTGCTGTGTCATATCTTTCTTGCATTCACCAGATAGAACCTTTAAAGAGTATGTGAAGATCAGTGAAAATCCAATCTTCTTCCACCAGATAAAATCCATCCAGGGTTTCTCCCAACATTGGCTGTCAATACTATATCCAAGAGAGAAATGAGTTTACTCTCTCACTCTAAAATGCTAACATGGAAATAATGTGACTGCATTCTTTTTTGGATTTAAATCCACTTGTGACAATCTTTCCCATATATATGTTCTATTAATTTTTTCACATTTATTACCTATTTTAGCTGAGGCAATTTACCCCACAACTGGGGTTTCTATTTCAGCATATGTACTATTTACCCACAGATCTGGTGAAAAGAGATAGATAGATGATAGATAGATAGATAGATAGATAGATAGATAGATGATAGATAGATAGATAGAACAACAAGCAGATATTTGGTAATGAACCTACTTTCATGAGGCTTCAGGAAGTGAGAGTATCACTCACCCCAAAGTACCTTTAGGAATTTAAACTGATGAGTTCAACGTAATCAATATTGTGTCCTGAGCATTGATTTCAGCTTTCTTGATAAATATAAATTCAAACTTAATCCTGGAGCCTCTGGATCAGCCCAGACAAATAAAAATTTTGTTAGGTTGGAAAGATGTATGGCGGTGGAATTATATATTTTTTGGCCACCTCCACTTGCTACCTCCTAATCCTAGAAAACTTTCCCTTGGGCAACAAGTGTTTCAAACATCTATTGTAGTTTCAAGGCTCTGAGGTTGATAAGGCATATGGTAGGTTCGTTTCCCTGTTCATGTCTCTATTTTCTCAGTAGTGAAATGCATACCTTGATCAGGAGAAAAATTCCAAGTAGGTTGTTGAATTGACAGATAATTCTGTATTCTGAATCTTCACTTGTATTCATGGAATTTCTCCAGACAAGATTAGTGGACTCTAGAGGAGCACAGGTGTTGATTCTAGTTAACACTTGCTTATCATGCTTTGGAGCTACTGGTAAAAATCTATAACCCATTAAAAAATTTTGTTTTGACTGACACCCAATAAAAATCTAACAATTATCTTTTCATTTGGGTTATTAATAGCAGTTTCCTCAGGCAATTTTGAAAAATACCGGGAGGCATTCACTGAGTACCCTGTTTCAACTTATGCCAAAGACCCTGCCCTGCAGTATTCCAGTTGCAGATAATTCTATATCAACCAACCAGGTGGATCATAAAGGCTTAGTTGGACTCCCTGGGCCTACTCTCCACAAATCTTTTAATGTTATTTCTCTTCAGAACCCCTGAAAAGGCTTTTTTTTTTTTTTTTGTCAGATTGTTTTTCTTTTGACTTTGAATAGAATTTGAAGAGAATTCTTATTTGATGAGTATGATTTCTCCAGAACCTGAATAACCTGAGTAGTATCTGAGTTTCTTGGTTATTGGCAGGATCTATAAAAGAGAACGATGTATTTCTCACAATTTGAAAAATATGTCCAGTTGATCTAGTTCACATAATTCCCAAAAAGTTCACAGACTGGGCTGGGCATTCAATTTCAGCTGGATTCATCAACCAGCTTACCTTTGACAAATGAGCAATTAAGGTTCTGAACTCTTTTTGAGCTGAGAATGCCATATCATCAACTGATTTCCATTCCATGAAAATGCAAATTGTGCTCAGCTGCACTCCTACATTAGAATGAAAAAGAGGGTCCCTGATGGCACATCGCTTCTCCTTGACCTTTTGTTCTTCCTACATAGATTTTTACCACATCAAGTATAGCTGAAGCAATAAGAAGAACTGTATTGTTTAATCTTTTTTTTTTTTAAATATTTTATTTATTTATTTGACAGAGAGAGACAGCCAGCGAGAGAGGAACCACAAGCAGGGGGAGTGGGAGAGGAAGAAGCAGGCTCCCAGCGGGGAAGCCTGATGTGGGGCTCGATCCCAGAACGCTGGGGTCACGCCCTGAGCCGAAGGCAGACGCTTAACGACTGCGCCACCCAGGCACCCCTGTATTGTTTAATCTTTGATAGTCTACTATTAACCCTCAGAAAGCATCTCCTTTATTACTTACGGGAAAGAACGTTATAAAGGGACTTCATGAAAATCAAACTCTTACCTCAGCCATTTCTCTTGCTATCCTCTTAGAACTCTGTAGTGCCTAATGTTTACTACTGAGGAGGGCTCAGGAATTCCAAATTTTCACTTAGCATGGCCAATGAAAACTGGAAGAAAAATGGACTTAGTTAATATTTATGTAATTATCTTAGGCAACATGTATCTGCATTTGTACCTGCATTAGTTTCCGATTGCTTATATTAAAAAATGATCACAAATATAATGGCTTAAAATAGCACAAATTTCTTAGCTTACAATTCTGGAGGTCATTAAGGCCTTGTCAAGGCTCTGTTCCTTCTGCGGCTCTAGGGAAAATTTTGTGGGTTTTTTTTGCTTTTTTTCAGCTTCTAGAAGCTGCTTCATTCCTTGGTTTCTGGCATTTTCCATCTTCTCAGCCTGTCATTGCATCGTAGACTCTGCTTCCCTAGTGACATCTCCTTCTTTGTAATATTCCTGCCTTCCTCTTACAAAGACCCTTGTGATTATGTTGCCCTCCCACCCCTACTGCTCATGAGGGTAGGCCAGTCTGAGGACCCACAGGGAGGTCCTGCAGGACCAGCCAAGAGGGTCCTTGGCTTCACCCAGGATGGAAATCAAACATGTGCCAGCAGGAGATGAAAGCAGAGTTTACTGAAGATACATATATATAGAGAAAGAATAATTTAAGAAGAATAAAAAGAATTTATACAGCAAAGGAAACAAATGAACTCATATAATGGGGAACATTACTACACTAAGAGAAACTATTTCAAGTGACTTTGAAATAGTTATTTGCTCATACCTAGAGTACTTTGTAAATCAATACACAGTAATTTAGGTTAATAAAAGGAAATGCCTTTGTAAAGGCCTAAAAAATCTGAAAAAAAAAAAAACCCTATAACTCTAAGTTACCAACTTTCTTAATATTACTGGTATTGTTATTTTGAAAATATGCATATATTTTATGTATATAAGCTATCAAAAATTGTTAAAATTATATGAAACAGATTTCAAAGTCCATTAGAAGAAGCTCTTATTGAATGTGAAGGTCACAATTTTGGCACTGATAACCAACACTCAAAGGTTAAAACATACGAAATGGATTAAAAGCCATGAGATCAGAAAGATGTTAAGTAATCACCTTTTGAAGATATTAGGGAAACACACTCATTACTCTGAAATTTTGTAAACAGAGAGAAAAAATAAAGCATTTAACCTCCTATTCTTGTTTATCTAGTTGATGAGAAAAATTTTCTCCTTATGAAATTATATTATCTACTAAATATCTATAAAATAATAATTAGGCTTTGCAAACTCTTAATGAAATAATAAATACAGGTAATAATTTTTTATTCTTTAAATATTTTAATTTTTTTAATTCAATTAGTTAACATCTTGTACATCATTAGTTTCAGATGTACTGTTCAATATAGGTGACAATTTTAATGGCTACTAATATTACAACAGGATGTAATGTGCCCCCAAGTATACACAGAACCCTTTATAAATATTCTTGACAAATGGTTGATCTTGTACCAGGTCAAGTGTCTATATCTAAAAACCAGGAATTATAGGAAATAAAGGGTACAAAAGACCATGTTCAATCCATCACTTGACAGGAAAATATGAATTTAGAAACATATGCATATTTACATATATATTAATATGTATATGCATTAATATTTAAGTGTGTGCATACGTGCATGCTTGTGTGTGTGTATGTGTCTGTAATCATAGAATATAGCCATTTTCTTTTAACTGAAAAATCCAAATTCTTTAGCCTCCATTTAGCATCTTTATTATAAGACTATACAAAGCTACAATAAAGCAGTGCAAGGTAGACTTTATCATTTATGTTAGCAATTTCACATACTCTTCCTCTATTAGCATTATGTGTTTCCCTGCCTATTGTCATGTGTCTTCCCCATCTCCACTGCGAAGAAAGTAAGTCCCTGTCTTACTGATTTTGGGCAAGGACATGTGATATGCATTGGTTAATTGAATTTGAGTTGATTCTATGAATACCACATGTGAGCAGAAGTGCTAAAAGTCATGTCTTAATTTTCTGCCAGCTCTCTTGCTCTTCATACCTGCCATGGGGGTAGGCATTCCCATTTATAGAGCTTCACTTTCCCTGCCCCCATGGATAAGAAGACCCAGAGTTGCTACCTGGTGTAGAGCCATAGCTTACCTACAGCCTACATTTAAGGTGAACAACACATACAAAAACTACTGAGATACTGGGGCCATTTGTTACTATAGTAGGATTGACTAAATACCATTCCTATGTAAATTTCAAAGGATTTAAATAGCAAAGCTCAAATTTCCTGGGAACTTAAAGTTCTTGAATTATAGTAATGTATCAATTGCACTGATAAACCATTTGTCTTACCTTCCTTGGTTATGGTGATGCTAAATTTTCTATTGCTTCTATAACACATAACCATAATCTTGGTTAAGTTAAAAAAGCAGAAATTTATTATCTTAAGTTCTGTACATCAGAAGTCCAACAGAGATTTCCTTGGGCTAAGATCTAGATAGCAGAAATTTGCATTCCTTCCCAGAAACTTGAGGAAAAAATCAATTTCCTTGCATTTTCCAACTTCTAAAGGCTGCCTACTTTCCCAGACTCATGGTCTCATTCCCGCATATTCAAAGTCAGGAATAGTAAGTTGAGTACTTCTCATGCTGCCATTTCTCTGATTTTCTACCTCCCTCTTCTACTTTTAAGAGCCCTTGTGATTAATTGCACCTTCAGGGTAACTCAGGATAATTTCCCCATCTAAATGTCATTAACTTAATCATATCCACAAATTCCCTTTTGCATGTAAGGGAACATAATCACAGGCTCCAGTGATTACAATGTAGATATACTTTTTTTTTTTTAAGATTTTATTTATTTATGTGACAGAGAGACAGCCAGTGAGAGAGGGAACACAGCAGGGGAGTGGGAGAGGAAGAAGCAGGCTCCCAGCGAAGGAGCCCGATGTGGGACTCGATCCCAGAACGCTGGGATCATGGCATGAGCCGAAGGCAGACGCCCAACGACTGCACCACCCAGGCGCCCCAGAATGTAGATATACTTGAAGGATCATTACTCTGCTTACCACAGTACCATTATCTCACTGTTTCATGGTGTCTCTTCTGATTGGATGGGGGCCCCCAAATGTGGGGCAACGATCAGGTGGAAGATGGTGGCTTAGGTGGTGAAAGGATTCACCCAAGGCAGAATAGAGGAGACAAAAGTTTATGAATATACCTGGCAGGACAGCAGAGGAGAGACTGTCTGCCACAAGGCAGTGGGTATTGAATACGCAGTATGGGAGCTGGGGGCAGAAAGGAGAGACTGTCTCCAAGGAGGCAGTAGGTAGGGGCTGTTTTTAAGGGGGGCGGGGTGAAGAGGTATGGCTACCTATGGAATTTTCCCTTTTTTGGTAACTGTGCCTGGTTCTGAGTAGCCCATCCAGGTGATGGCTATGGGCCCTTTTACCTTGATCGAGTTTTCATTGCTCAAGCCTGTTGTCTAAAAGCGGCCTCTACATTTCTGTGTTTATATTAGTGCAAATGGTTATCAATATACAGCTTCAAATCTTTCAGAGGATCAGCTGAATGTGTGAATTAAATGATTTTAACATTTTATCTTCTATGCATAAGCCTTCTTGTCACATTTCTAAAAGATCCAATGAGCTAATCTAATCCATTATCTAGTTGGCAGACTCACTCTGACTCACCCTTGTTTGATTTCACATTTTAAACGATTTTTAATCATGAGTTTGCTTTAACTGTCCCAACACAAACTTAAAAGTTTTTTGAGTTAAAAAAAACTCTCTATTTCTTAAAAAAAGTCCATTCTTTTCCTGAGTCTACAACACTGTATATTAATATTGGACTAATCAATGAAATTTTAATGTGTTATATAACATTATATTACATGTACATTTGTGAGTATCCACCACTCTCTGCTACTGACAGTCTTTGTTGCTTCTCTGCGTTGAGCCTTTAATAATAATAAACCCTCACGGATTTATCCTTCAGCTTACTCAGCCAGTGACTTTGGCACTAAAGGCTTACCAATCAGCATAGGGAAACAACTGACAAGCTTGTACACTTGTGGAACGTGATTAATATAGCACACTCCATGAAAGCCAAACTGCTAATAAAGTTGGCATTATGTGCACAAATCTATTTATTGCAACATAGCCTTTTGTATTTTAGATTGAGACAGAGGCTGCTGATGCCAGTGGAATTGGATTGAGAAACTCATTGAAATTAGAAGGATTAAACACTAATTACTGGAAGGAAATGGAAAAGATTCATCATAATCACTTGCTTGTACCCCTGCTTTAACCAAACTGCCTTTTTTTACTTAATTTAAATCCATATATATTTACAATAGAGTTAAAATTATGCTTTTATGTACTTAAGAATTTTCTAGTGATTTGTAAATAGGTCTGTGTTTTCCTTGACGCCCTGTTTGAAAACTAGTTTGGTGTGTATTAGCTGACCTCCCACATACTGAGTGCTGAAGAAATTACAATTACAGATATTATTGTTACTCTCTCATCCTCTCCCAATCCTCCTATGGCGTCGCTATACCAATTACATTATATATTTTCATCTTAGTGCTATGATCAACTAAATCCTTCTTCTCCCCATAAATGGTCATTCGCTTCTCAAATGACAATGGGAAGAAAGCAAGAGAGAAAAAGAGGTAGACTGAGAGAGAGGGAGGGAGAGAATGACTTTTACTTCTGCCCATTAAGGATTAACTGTGATAAAACCTGTCATTTGGCCACAAGGAAATGGAGAAAACAAAACAAAACAAAACAACTTAAGCAAGCATTTTCAGACATTGGAAAATAGGCAGTGAAGAGCTGTCATCCCTAACAGAAAGGAAACAATGAAGTGAGCCCTATTATTTCATCAGTATCAGTCTCCAAATTAGAACTCAGGGATAGGAATTAAAATCGCCTGGGGGAGCTTGCTGAATTAAATAGATGTTATTCTCAGAGGCTAAAACCATATTATATTTATTTCCTTTATAAGAATAATGAAAAAAATATTCTACCTTTTCTAAAACATTTAAAGTATACAATTTAATGAAATATGTCCTTGCCATTTTCTACAATGAGGGTTGAATGTTACCAGTATTCTTAACTGTCCATTCCAGTATTTTTTATCTAAAACCACATGCATTTAGGGGCACCTGGATGGCACAGTTGGTTAAGCATCCAACTCTTAGTTTTGGCTTAGTTTGTGATCTCAGAGTCATGAGATCAAGCCCCATGTTGGGCTCTGGGCTCAGCGCAGAGTCTGAGATTCTCTCTCTCTCTCTCTCTCTTTCTCTCCCTCTCCCTGCACCTCCTGCTGGTGTGCTCTCTCTCTCTAAAATAAATCAATTAATTAAAAAAATCAAATGCATGTGGTAATTGCTGCCTTACTGGATACAGCTGACCACTCTTTTTTATAAAATGTTTTCTTGGCTTTTGAAACAGCAATATTCTGGTTCTCCTTCAACTTCTTTTTTAAAGGATGATTTCTGCTATGTTGACTCTGTTACAAATTTTTTCCCTCTATCCTTAACTCTTTCAAAATATTCTGTGTTATCACATTTACAGCCCAGCTTTATATTTTCTCTCATTTTGAAAATGTGATGTCTCTCAAACAATTCTCCCAAATGTAGATTCTTTCCTATCCAGCAAAAAATATAATCCCACTAATTTTAAATTCAGATCAGAGATCTACTGTTGGAAAGTACATTAATTGCTCTCAATATGTGTTCTTCCTTTTCTACTTAGTAATAAAACCCTTGCTTGATATTTAGCTTGGCACAGGGCCACCTAGAAAAATGAATACATTTCCAAGCCTCCTTTGCATGCACATGTGGCTCACTGACTCCATTCTGGCTAATGGAATGTGAGAGTGGTATGTATAAATCTAGTGACATGACATATCCTGCTTCCGACTTGGTTCTGACTGTACTACAGACTGGCAGAAGACATATAAGATCATGAGATCATCTTGGGAATGAAATCCAAGCATGACAGTGCCAGAAGATAGAAAAGGTCTAGGTCCTTTACATCATATAACACCAAATCTTCCCTGAATTGACCACCTCAAGAATTCTTTACTGAGAGAGAATTACTTGCTCTCAGAACTCTTATTTTAGAACTGTCTGCTACTCACAGCTGAATCCAATCCTAATAGTACTATAGTTCTCAGGTACCTTCAAAAGCTGCCTATTGTCCAATAAATAAAGTATAAATGCTTAGTCAGTTGTAGGTCCATCACAGTATGGTCTATATCTATTTTTCAAACTATCTTTCAGCGCTCCCTCTTTTGGAATTAAGCTTTGTGTGTATGTGTATGTGTATATATATATATATATACATATATATGTATATATATACTCGCTGTTCAGTAACTGGCATTCTGTTCTCTTTACAGATGTCCAAATATCTGACTGATTTTATCGATCTCTAAGCACCCTTTATTCATCTTTGCAGATTCAGTAATCTCTTTTCTTTAACTCATTGTGGATTTCTACCTGTACCCCCATTATGATGCTAACATTCACTGCCTTATTTATAATTATTTAGAGATCTCTCTTTTCACTATGATCTGTTTTATGTATCAGTGTGCCTGTGAATAAATCTCATATTAGAGCCTGTATAAAAATTATTTTACAAAAAACTATTTTAAAAATTAATTAACATGTATTGAGCAACTGAATTCTTAGAACTGTTCAGTTTATCAGGCATTATTGACTTTGCTTTTTTCTCACTGAATTAACTTTAGACTAAAACTCCTCTGAATTTTCTATTATTTCTATTGGTACAATGTCATGAACTGGATCCATTGTTTCGAGCATAACTGTGTTAGCTATTCAAGCTGAAATGTGTTACTTCTATTTTATCACTAAACATCATTTTAATACTAAGTTTTCCATTTGTAAAACTAATAAATAAGCAACAGGGTCAGTACAAAGTAGTAGATATTAGGACGGACTCAGGAGAAAGATTCTATGAGTAAAAATCCTTACTTTACAATTTCCTATTTACAGAGAAATGATACTTCATAGGGTTGTTTTTATTTTATTTTGTTTTATTTTTAAATACTTTATTATTTATTTGTCAGAGAGAGAGAGAGAGAAAGAGAGAGAGCACAAGCAGAGGGAGCAGCAGGCAGAGTGAGAAGCAGGTTCTCAGCTGAGCAAGGAGCCTGATGCGGGACTCGATCCCAGGACTCTGGGATCATGACCTGAGCCCAAGGCAGACACTTAACCAACTAAGCCACCCAGATGTCCCCATAGCGTTGTTTTTAAACAATAGATTATTCATAGAATGTTATGTAACTTAACATTATAAGTAGTTATGTGATTAAATTTAAATTATATAACATCTCTAAAACTCATGGAAGGGGTGTGGCCCAGGACAAGTATTCAAGAAATAGTTACAATTGGTTTTGGTGACACCAAAGAATTTGAAAAGTACAAAAACATCTTTAGAAGAATATTCCTTGCATCCCCATTTTTCTTTGATATTTTTTCTTTAGAGCTTAATGCATTTAATTACAATGTTTTTTTGGGAATCATAAAATTAACTATGGATTTAAAAAATATGTAATATGAAAATTATTTGATTTTATGTATCCTATTAATCTTATACATGGGCAACCTTCTCCATGTAATTAAGTAATCTTCAAACTTCAAATCCCCAAACTTCATTTATTGTGATTATATTTCTCAAAAAAATTTAAATTTCTTAAGTTTTATTAAAAATATGAAAATATTTTGGGGTGCCTGGGTGGCTCAGTCAGTTAAGCCTCTGCCTTTGGCTCAGGTCATGATCCTGGGGTCCTGGAATCAAGCCCTGCATTGGGCTCACTGCTCAGTGGGGAGTTTGCTTCTCCCTCTGCCCCTCCACCTGCTTGTGCTCTCTCTCTGTGTCAAATAAATTACAAGTAAAATCTTTAAGAAAATAAAAAATATGAAAATATCTCTAAACTTTAAGTCATTTTTTAAATAAAAAATTGTTTAATCCTTTGTAATCTATTGTTAGAAGGAAAAATATTGGTGTGATCAAATGTTATTAAATGGAATTTACTAAAAAATTACAGTTGGACAATAAATTTTAGTTACAGCAGTTACAATTGTGGAAATATAATGTTTGGCAGTTATTCTAGTAAACAAGAAATAGAAAATTATTAAACTCAGTGGCGTTTTATTTAATTACTTTATGCGATTTTTAAAAATCAGTTTGTAGTGAAAAACTGTAAATTGTAAAATGAGAATACACTAAAATGGAAATACTTGATTGCAAAATTGTATAATCAGCATCAGGAAAAAATTTTATTTCAAAAAAAGTAGAAAAATCACATTTACTATTAATACATATTACTATTTAATATTATATAGTAATTAATGTATTTCCAAACCTGATAACATGGAGGAAACAGAGACATCTTCCTAGCACCTGGAAGTGCAACTTCCTTTTGACTTTCTGCCTAGAATTGCAAAATCAAAGTCAGCACATAATAGATCTGGTTAGAAGTTTATACAATGACAAAGAATGAAATAGTCAGTGGCTTCAAACTGGGCAATACTAGGCTATAAAGTAAATGATGGTACCAAATTTTAAGAAACTATGTGTTCATGAAATACCGGAATAAAATAGACAGTTTCTTTATTAAGCAGTGTTCACCTAAGCACCCTCCAACAGAGAGAATTTCGGTGCTTACAGACTTAAAGCTTCAAAATTCTGAACAAATGTTTCCCTTTTATGAAATTGTATTTATAAACTTTATAATGTGTTGTTACTACATTTTGAGACAATCAATATACAGTTTCTTCAGTAGAATATAATCTCTGTAAGCGCAAGATTTTTGTGTTTTGTGAACTGTCAAATTCCCAGTGTCCAGCTGCGTCTGACCTCCGTTATGTTCTCAGTGGATATGTGTTGACTGTTGACTGACTAAAAGGAAGAGTTCCATGCACATGTCAGGTGTGGTTGATTGTTTTTACAAGGAGACAATACACTGATCTGCTTTCATTAATATTTCATTTTGGTTGATAATAACATTTCTCAATGGCCATGACATCTGAAAAAGGTGACATACGTATGTGCCCTTAAAAAATATGCTAAATAGCTAAATAAGCATTTATTTTTAATTTCTCAGAACCAATAGTTAAAATGATCCCTAAGTAATGCCAAAACTATTGATAAATGAAAGCTTCTGACGTCCAGGGTTATAAGAAATGAAAACTACTATAATGGATAATATTTCTTAAATATTAGTTTGGCAAATACTTAAAATATTAATAGTAGTCAGTAATAGTGAGAATGTGAGAAAACTATTTTTCCCTTAGACTGTTGGCATGAATTTTACAAGTACAAACTTCATGATTATCGGTTTGGCAATAACTATATGTATATACATATGTATTTATATATATATGTACACACACATACACACACAGATATTAATTGCAACATATCTGTTACATCAAAATTTGTAACAAATCCAATAATAATTTCAACTGTACTGATTACATACGTATAACAAAGTATTAAACATCTGGGAGAAAATACTGTGGGGAATATGTGTGTGGTTTCACGGAAGTAAAAAGAGCAAATTTCAGAAAAATATGTTATATAATCCTTTTTGGGAAAATATATATGTATGTATGCATAAAAAGGCATGTACACATATACTTTTTACATATTTGTATATATTTATTTTATTATATATTATACATATATTTGTGTGTATGGATGTATGAGTGAGATACACGTGCATATAATGCACACATATATTTGTGTGTGTGTTTTTGTTTATTTACATAGGTGCTCGTTAGAAAGTTGTTGCCTCTGGGAAATTGAATGAGGAAAGATACACATGTAAGTCATTTTTACAAAAGAAATTCCAGTTATAAATGAAATACTTTAATTAAAAAAAAACTGACTTGAATATGAAGTCCATTTAGGAAAATCAGAGCAAAGAAAAGGCTTTGCTTTTATTTATCAACTACTCAACTATTTTATGTTGGTTGGCATCTTCAAGATTGAGATTGAAAAAATATGTATAATAGGTATAAATGAACTTGTATTTTTGTATTTATCCTTCCATTTGAATTTCTACAAACTCAATTGTAGAAATAATAGTTTTACTTAAGAAGTAAACTTTGCTGTCCATTTACTTTTAAACGATTTCAAACTTACAGAAAAATTGAAACAACAGTAAAAATAAGTTTCTTTTGAACCACTTGAAAGTATTTGCTGATTTGATGTCTAATCTTTCTCCTTACTTCAGTTTGTATTTCTCACGACCAGGGACACTCTCCTATATAACTAAGGTATACTGTCAAATCAGCTAATTAGCATAAATACCATCTGATCTTAGAATGAACTCATGTCTCAGTAATGCCTTTTAGAGCAAAAGGTACCAGCTGAGGATTATACTGTACATTGCTGGCTCGTCTCTTCAGTTTTATTCAGTCTGGATGAGTTCCTCAGGTTTTATCTTGATTTTATGACCTCGATATTTTGAAGATTACAGGCTATTTTGTAAAATGTCCCTCAAATCACATTTGCCTGATGTTTCATCAGGACTAGATTCAAGTTATGTATTTCATACAGGAATATCAAAGGAACAGCATTCCAAATGTTGCTGTATCCTCACTGCATCCTATGGGTTGGTGCAGTATGTCAATTTGCCCTGTTACTCATGAACTTCCTGTTGCTAACATTATGAAGGTACTTACTGTCTGCCAGACTTCTCCGGTATACAGTATGCCTCCCCATCACAATTAATAGGCATTTTTCTGGGAGATGCATTGTAATTATGTAATTCTTCGTACTTCATTAAAATCTCAGTTTATTCAACAATTTATTTTATTTATATGTGGTTGTGATTTCCTAATTTATTTAGTGGGATATTTTTTATTTCTATCTTAATTTATTTTGATGATCAAACTGCTCCAGATTTGGGAAGGGAAATTCTACTATTTTGTGTCCGTTTGTAACATTCTTCTTTTTTATTAAGCAATGCCATTCTTTCTGGCGGAAGATATTCTCTGCTCTTTTTTTATTTTCTTTGCCCCAGCCCATGAATCAGCAATTTCTCCAAGTAGCTCTGTTTGTTTTTGTTTTGGGGCAAAAATGTTAAGTAGAAACCAAGGTACAAGTACTAGATGTGCTGATTTTTATTCCATGCCCCAAGCCACCTCAGGGGACATAATTAGGCTCTACATGTATGCATCCATGCACATATAACGCATTCATGTTAATATCTATAATTTATTTCTACATCTATTTTTATATCTTTTAATAAAAAGCCATGACTTCACACTGAAATACTCCATTTAGATTCAAACTACAAGGCTCATTCTAGTTTTTCCTCTTCTTGAGTTTCTTCCCCCAAATGCAGTTTTCATCACTGCATGTGGGTTTCAGCTCTCCAAGTCAGGATGTCCTCCTCACCCCACTTGAGCTCTGTCATCCCACAAAGAGTGCCTCTCTTTGAGATTTGGTTTCTGATACCCCAAAGATGCCGCCATGCATGCATGACCCTCTCACCATGATTATGCCCTGGTAGCTCCCATTCACAGTTACTTTCCTCATTGCAATCGGCTCTGTTTGTCTCCTATGAGCAAGCCCTTCTCACTCTATTTACTCTCTTATTGAGTATCCCTTACTGATTTAGCCTATTGCATAGTTTCCCTGCTTCCCCTTTCTGGCACTCACTCTAAACGTCATGACCTACACTGATCAGACTCTGACATCCTATGCCAGTCTACTCCTCTGCCTATGTATGCTCTTCTCTCCCTTGCTTTTGTTGTAACTTTCCAAGCCTAGCTTCTGCTGCTCTCCTGAAAACTTGTCTCGGCTCATCTAAACTCTGACATTGCACTTTGAGCTCCCCTCCACCTCCTTCTCCAAACTCCACAGTGGCTACCTTTCGTGCTTTGCTGCACCTAATAGTTTTATGCCTGAATTTCTCAGGAAAGAAAGGCAAGAGAGCAAATAAGAGAAAGAGAAAGATGAAGATTTGTGTTTTTGAATCAACTCATCATTCTTTGTACTACTATGTCTAAAAAACTTGATATAGTCTTCCCAGTTTCCCATTTATCTGTTCAATAAAAACATACTGAGCCTTTATCATTTGCACAGCATTTTACATTAGCCTTTAAATTCACGCTTCTGTTCATTTGAACAAAGAAAACCATTTCCCTCAGATACAGTATTTAGACTCTCATGCCAAACTGAAAAATTCAGTAGGCAATATACTGAGATTAAGAGGTGTTATTTCACTGATAACTAATCACTATGAAAAATATTACATTAACATCCATCCATTGTATTTCCTTTTGCTGTGAATATGTACGTATTTTAGAAAATTGGTTGTTAATAGTTTGGAAACTTAACTGTGAGCTAGAACCCATTTGAAATAATAAGATTTCTTACATACCCCTTCATTGGATCACTTTTTCTTTTAGCTTAAAATTGACATTCAATATCATGATAGTAATGATATATACCTATAGCACTGCATGCCAGCAATGGTAACAGAACTTACACACTAACCCTATTAAATAGGTATTTTTATCATCACATTTAACATATGGAAAATCTGAAGTGTTGTTATTTTTCTAAGCTCACTGATCTTGTAGTAATGGGGCATGGAATTGAACCTGAGTTGTTATAGTTACTTATTTGACATTCCTAATTTTTATTTTTCACATTCTGACACTCAACCCAGTTCTCACCAGAAATTCGATTCCATCACTTTATTATATACCTAAAACATAGCAAATGGCATACATCGTATAATTTCTTTTATAACGCTATTCACATTGTTTAGAACTTTCACACTGTGCACCCCGACTTCTGTAATTTCTGTCTACTCATTCTTGTTCTTGAAGACCTAGGACAGAAATCACCACTTCATTTTGAAAACCAGTATTGACCAGTTGCCCACCTCTAGACTGGTTAAGTTATACTCCCTATATACTCAAGTGTAAAATATTCAAATAAAGTTGACTCTTTTAAATGTATTTATTATTGAGTTTTTATAAATTATCTTTTTATATCCTTTGTAAATCTACAATATGATCCTTATTATTTTGGAGGTAATTTCCAAATTTTCAATTCACCTTAACCTTGTCTAAGCTATGCCAATGACAGTGCTTTAGAAAGAGCAGATGGTTATTTATTGTTTAATAGAGTAAAAAAATGAATGGGTTTAATTTTTGTAAGGACACAGTCTCCAAACCTGTTCAACAGAATGGTTACTCTATAAGACTTTGTATTAGCAGTTAGAAGAAAATGTTTGCTTCAAGATAAAGATTACTGATATAGTTTAGATTATGGTTAGCTACAAAGAGTGAACCTCTTGCTCATTTTCTTCTTAGCATTTTGACACACATATTCTGTATCTGAGGACCATAGTTCCTCTTTTTGGACGACTACTTTAAAGAGAGAAATCAAGCCTGTGGGTGAAATCAGTTTTTGTGCACTGTTGAATACAAAATAGTCTATGGTGTGTGATAAATTCTAATGTGAAGTTGAGCTATTAATGCACACAAAAATGACATCATGATGCATTAAATCTGTGTTTACTCCAGAACAATTAATTTGCCCTTTGTTTGTGAACACACTCCAGAACATTAACCTGCCCTTTGCTTGTCAGATTCAGGGAAAGAGTACCAGCTTGCAGATAGTAAAAAATATTACAAAATAGGGGCACCTGGGTGCCTCAGTGGGTTAAGCATCTGCCTTAGGCTCAGGCCATGATCCCCTCGATCTTGGGATCCAGCCCTATGTAGGGCTCCCTGCTTCGCAGGCAGCCTGCTTCTTCCTCTCCTGGGCCTCCCTGGTCATGCTCTATTTCTCTCTCTCTCTCAAATAAATAAAAATTAAAAAAAAATTACAAAATAACAATGGACTACACTGATGATCCACATGGATGGCCAGACTGCTTCAAATATTTTCTCAAGTGACTCTATGCCTTCATGATCAAGAAAGGAAAATCCCCATTTGTTTACATGTATCTCAAAGGAATTTTTTTTCACAACCTAGATTACAAATTGTTCTAATAAGCACTGTAGTAACAGCAGGATATCTGTTTCCATGCAACTTTTCAAGTATGTGCAGAAAACATGATAATATTGTTGATAGTAATGTAACATAAAGTAATTTGTATTCTATATGCACAGCTTATTCATAAATAGAAGTTGATATATATATTTGGCATTTCACTTTCTGTATGTCACTGGATTTTCAATTTGAACACCACCTTTACTTCTCCTTCTCAATTATATTGTTTTTGAATTTACCTTTTCCTTCTGAAGTAATAAATGCTGTTCATGGAAGCTTTGCTTCAAAATGGCAATGACATATTAATAAAAATGAGGCTCTGTATGTATAATTATATACCATGTAGGTATCTTATTTATACTGCTTACATAGAAACATTTGTAAATGTTTGAAATTAATTTTAGGATTATGATGATCTTTTTACATTCTGAAATAAATAAGTTTTAGCCACAACTGGTCTAGAAGTAGACCTATATAGCCTATTCCTGTGTACAGACCACTTCTAAGATTAAGAAATAGGATTTGTAGAAATCTCTTCTGCCAGATTATATAAAAGAGTGTAATCAAAGGAAGGTATATGAGATGTTTTGGATTAACAGTTCTCAAATTTTGGTATTTGGGCCAGCAGTATTGGCATAACCCATGAGCTTGTTAGAAATGCAAATTCATGGGCCACATCCCAAAAGACTGAATTAGAATTTCTGGGAATGGGGCCTAGAAAATTGTTTTAGTGAGCTTTCCATGTTATTCTGTTTAACATTAAAGTTTGAGAAACAGCAGCAAAAATCAATCTATCTAATCTCATCTAATAATGATTAAATGAATAAAATGTAGATAAATATTTTAATATATAAATAAATATTCATATTTAAACCTTCTATGCTAGATCTAAATGTATGGCTCTAATTGCTGGGTCTTTTGCATGCTCTAGGTCATATAGGCATGGGGGTTATCTCTTGGGAAGACAAAAGATAAGTGTCAGTGAGAGCATCAAGTCATGTTGGGGGGAACATGGAACACATATGTTTCTCATGACCAGGAGTCTGAAAGTAACTGGGGAGAGAACATCAGTGATAGGTTGTAAAAACAATCAGGACCTTACAGTATTAAAGATGAGAATCAAAGGATCACATACAATAATGGCCCTGTTACTAATTGAGTCTCCTATAATTTTTCTCAGGAAACACAGACAAATATAATCACTTGATTATAAGAAAAGCTTGTAAAATAGTCACTTAAGATTTTTAAGGATAATCTGTATATTATTTAGAAATGTTTAAAGCATTCACTAAGATTTTACACTTATCTTTTTTATGTTTTTAAAGACTTTGTGTTTTTAGAGCAATTTTAGGTTCACAGCAAAATTGAGAAGCTATAGTGATTTCTCATATACTCCTGGTCCCACGCATGCATAATTTCCCTCATTATCAAGATCCCCCACCAGAGTGATACGTTTATTACAATTGGTGAACCTACACTGACATATAATCATTCAAGTCCCTAGTTTGCTTAGGGTTCACTCTTTGTACTGTACATTCTATGGGTCTGGACAAATACACAACGACATGTATCCATCATTATAGTACCATACAATAATCCAATCAAAACCTGTTTTCCAAAGTTACCTAGTTCTGCTCCTTTCTTCTTCATGTCTTTAAGGGAGGTATATAACAATTAAATATAATACAGTTAAATTAGTTTGTAGGGGACTGCATTTCATCTTGGGTTTTCCTAATATTCTGGTTGATGTCTTTACTGTTATTATTGCTGTCTGCTTGTTTTTAAAGTTCACTCTTTGAAGTTACAATCCCATAGGTTTTAGCAAATACATATGCTATTTGTACCATTGAATAGTTCCATTGCCCTAAGTATTCCATTGGGTAAACCCTTTTTAGTCACATATTTCTCCTTCCCCAACCTTATAGGTATTTTGTCCCGAAACAATAGTTCACTTCTTTCTATTCCTGTGCAGTATTATACTGTATGAATAGACACAGACTATTCCCCTGATGAAGGGCAAATGAGTTGTTTCCAGTTTCTGGCAATTTTGAATAAATCTTCTATAAATTTCAATATACAGGCTTTTGTTTGAACATAAGTATTCAATTTGCTTGGGTAAATATATAGAAGTGATATAATTGGTTCAAATGGTAAATGTCTTTTCAACTTTTTAAAAAACTGCTCAACTGTTTTTCAAAGTGACCATAACATTTTGCATTCTAAGCAGCAGTGAATGAGAGTTCCAGTTGCCCTGCATCCTCTGCGGTATTTGGTATTCTCAGACTTTTTTCTCCATTTGCATTGCTTTTATCTTTATTTTTAGCTATTCTAATAGATGTATGGTAGTATTTTGTGCTTTTAACTCTCATTTCCTTAATGATTGATACTGGACATTTTTTCATATTCTTGTCAACTATATTTTATTTATTGAAGATTGTGTTCTATTTTTGACCACTAATTTGGGGGATTGGTTTGTTTGTTTAAAGATTTTATTTTATTTTATTTTTTTAATGTTTTTTTATTATATTATGTTAGTCACCATACAGTACATCCCCGGTTTCTGATGTAAAGTTCGATGATTCATTAAAATCCATGTGATGGATGGGTGCAAAGATCCACTTTCTCCACTCAAGGCAAGCCTCCTATGTAACTTCCCTTTGCTTATTAAAACTGACTATGGACTTGGGGGAAAAAACTGAGGGTTTTAGAGGGGAGGGGGTGGGGGGATGGGCTAGCCCAGTTAAGGGTATTAAAGAGGGCACATATTGCAGTATTGCATGGAGCACTGAGTGTTATATGCAAACAATGAATCATGGACTAATGATGTACTGTATGGTGACTAACATATCGTAATAAAAACAAAAACAAAAACAAAACAAAAACAAAAACAAAAAAACTGCCCACCAGGTCTCTCCCTGCCCTCTTAATACAAAGGGCAGTTTCAGATTACACTTGGGAAGCTCTGGTTGCAAACCTACAGATTCCCATCTATAAGTTACATCTTGAGGTCATGTAAGTCTTGTTTGAAACTATGTTTCTTTTAAGAAAAAAAATGGTCTTGCTTTTTTTTTTTTTTTTTTTTCCTGTTTGTGGATTTAATGGCAATGGATTGAGGTGGGGCATCCCATCTACTGCTTCTGCTTTTCCAGTAGCAAGGGGGGGGGCACCTATATATGGGCAGGGTGGGGATGGCCACAGAGTGGAGAGCTGGAGTGATGGGAGGCAGCTGGTGGTGCAGAGAGATATCCAGGCGGCCCAAGACATAGGGATTGCTGGGCGGCACGAAGATCTCTTTCCAGCTAGTGATCAGGAATGTGGAATGTCCCCGCGGCTGCTTTGGCTGCGGGCACCCTCTCACAGCCTTTGATAAGCACCTCCACGTGGATGCTCTCATCTCTTCCCCGCGACTTCTGCGGAGCTTACTCACAGCCAACAAAGATGTGAGCTAGACACTGCCCCACTGAGGCCCACCCACTGCCTCCCTGTCGCCTCTATCATCCTGTTCTAGGCCGAGAAACCTGGGATGGATGGAAGGGCTACTCTTCTCTTTCCTTCCATTGGGACTCAGTTCCGTGGACAAAACCTGAGGCGGCAGGGGACAGTCACGGTACAAGTCTTAGTGTTCAGTGCTGGAGGAATGTAACTGGACTCAGGCAGCAGCTGCAAGGGGCGGACAGGGTTTGCTAGGGGCCAGGAATGTCAGGCTGAGGACTATGGTCCTTAACTCCTCTCCAAGTGGAGTTGGGAAGTGAGAAGCTGGGAAGGACACAGAGCCAAGGAAGGGGCAGGGGAACCTGTGAAAGTTAACTTACTTGAAGGTGTCTGGGTACAGGAAGCTCACTGCTCCCCTCAGCTCAGCCACCGGCCTTTGCAGGGCCTCGGCTGCCGTAAAGGTAGGTGATGGGCTGGGGCTTCTTGCGCGATCTTGTGCAGCAGTGGTGTGAAGACCCGCCGCGCTTCCCAGAGCAAGTCACTGAACGTAAAGTGCATCTGCGTGCCACAGAAGTCGTCCAGGGTGAGGGCTCACGGGCGTCTGGGCGCTTCCCGTGCCTGTATCAACTACCATAAGCCAGGTCCAGTGTCTGCTCCTCGGGATTGAAGAACATGCTGGGCTTTTTGGACATTGTTTTGGTATGTGTGGCTTCTTTGGACTGCAAGCACTTCGCCAGCAACTTGGGCTTGCACTGCTGCTAGAAGCTGTTGCAGCTACCTTGCGGAACTGCAGCCGCACTTCAGCCTTACGATCTTTCGGGACTCTGCCACAGAGTGGGAAGAAGGGCACCCATCCTACCTCTTTGTTCTCTACACTGTGAAGGTGGCAATGGTGAACCCACAGGACACTGTGGGGTCGTCCAAGTGCACTTTGGTGGCCTCATTTTCTCCCTTGGGGTCCCCCCCACACCGGTCCGGGAGCACATTGTTCTCCAGTACTTCTGAGATACATTTTGACATCTTGACTTTCTTATTGCGGATGTTCTCTGAGTTAAGGGAGGCAGGCTTCTACGTGACCACCAGATGCAGCATCTGTAGGAGGTGGTTCTGCATCATGTCTAGGATGATAACAAATGCATCAAAGGAGCCCCCTGTGGCCCTCAGTGCCCAAAAGTTCCTTGAAGGTAAGAGCAATGTTTTCTTGCTTCCAAATGGGGCCAAAGATCCTAGTGGCAAACGTTGGCACCATGAGATTCTGGACCAACTCCTTGACCCTGTAGGGGTTAATGTGATAGATCCGTTCCTCCTGAAATTGGAAAGAGATGTGCTTGGATAGCGGCAGCCCCTCAGGAAAGGCTAGCCCCATGCTGAGGCAGTTCCAGCCTTTCTGGATCGTGCAGATCTCAAAGATGTTCTTGGTGACGGTTTTAGTGACTGTTCTTGGTGATAGATGGCATGGAGGAAGGCCAGGTAGTTGTGGCAGGTTGGCCTGTGACCCTTGGTGGAGGGTGTTCATGTGGCTGTTGGTAATACGTGTAGGAGGCCACATTACTGTACTCGCCAGTCATGGAGTTTTGGGCAAGGAATGCCTCCAGCTTAGGTTTCTTCTCTAGAGTGGCTCTGAAGAAGGGTTCATTCTCAGGTTCATTCTTTCTTATGCAAACAGACTTAATACTTGGAAATCACTGACAATGGCTGTACATTTTGGATTCCTTATTATTTTCCCTGTGACCTCAGTTCCCTGATTGGTTGAATGAAAATCATTAATTTGTGTATCTCTAGCTTTTTCCTTCTTGTAAAGGTGGAAACAGTGCTCATTCCTACTTAGTACTGTGTAAGCTGAAACCAGTAGCCTTATTCATTTATTTTTAATAAGCTTTAAATGATTTTTAGGTACCAAGTATCATGTAGTCAAATTATTAGGGAAATTCTGAAATATTTATACTATAAATGTTATAATTCTGGCATTTGGCATGGTTGTATTTTTATAGTTTTCAGTTAATACTTGTAATGAAGAATTTATGCCACCTTTATTCTCTTAATGCCATGAATGATTTGAGTTCACAATTATTTCTGATACCACGAATGTATCAAGTTTAGTGTTAGATTGTGTTTGACCTATGAGAGAAAACTTGGCCTTAAGTGTCTTGTGGCATCAGTTGAAAAAATGAGAAGAAATTTCAGAAGTGATAGAGAAGTTACAGAAGTAGAAAATATAACCGGCAAACAGTGACTGAGATGGTGAAAATTGAGGTGGGTATGGTTGTTATGTGCAAGGGATACGTTTTATATCTAACTTGGACCAGGTCAAGTGTTTGCATTGGAGAGGCCTGAATATTGTTATCTTAAGAGAAGAAAAAACTGAAAAGAATGCAGAAGAGTGTTGAATGTTAATATCATCTAAGTCCCATGGAATTACCTTCTTAGAGGGAGGAGAAATTGTTGGCAGATGCTGAATATATATTGAATGAGAGTTTAAAATATATTTGTTAAAATAACAACTATTTGTAGAAACATAGGCAGTTTTTTTGGGGGGGTGGTCGCATAAAGACTTTTGGACATAAATAAGCCTCTGAATAAAATTAAACGGTTTTTATATATACTGTGAATTTTGTATAGTATTAGTTTTTTTCTTATTCCAGATTTTAGTGCAGCCTAGATTAAATAATGGTTTGTCATACTATTCTGAAGTACATTTGACACATTTCAAATTTTGGTTTAGCAATAGTTTGCCTCATTTTACAATCATGAGCTGGTGTATTACTCAAACTCAGGAAGCTATTCTATTTGTGTAGAAAGTACATACTCTAACCTAAAATATATCAAGAAAATTCATTTGACAGATATTTAATAGTCATTCTAAAGTTATCAGTTGGTATATTCTGAGTTAAAATAACATATTAGGGATGCCTGGGTGGCACAGTTGGTTAAGTGTGTGACTTTTTTTTTTTTTTTAAATCTTTTTAAGATCTTATTTATTTGTTTGAGAGAGAGTGCTTGAGCAGGGGGAGGGGCATAGGAAGAGGGAAAAACAGACTCCCCACTGAGCAGGGAGACTATTATGGGGCTGGATCTGAGGACCCTGAGATCATGACCTGAGCCGAAGTCAGACACTTATTCGATGGAGCCACCCAGGCCCCCAAGGGAGCATTCTTGGTGTCAGCTCAGGTTATGATCTCGGGGTCATGAGATCGAGCCCTGCACTGGGCTTCACACTGAGCCAGGAGCTCGCTTAAGATTCTCTCTGTCCCTCTGCCCCCCACTTTGGTGCTTTCTGTCTTTCTAAAAAAAAAAAGAAAGAAAACAAAACAAAAAAAATTAAACACTCCATGTGACTAGAAATTACTTTGTCTAAACTTTTTAATTTGTTTTAGAAAAATACTAGATTTAGTAAATGCGTTAGGCATAAAATGCTGTCTTATACGTTCAATTTTAGAAAAAAAATCATATTGGAATTAACATTTTCACGAAAACACTTTTGTAAACCAAGAAGATACCCTTTCTTTCTAATAGCCCAGAAGATAACCTTTGTCTGTAATAGGTCAAAAGTCCATTCCACTCTTTAGTAAGTCTTAAAAGACAAAGATACTAATAAAGAAAAGATATTTTGGGCAGAACAACAAGTACTAGCAATCCTTTGCCACTTAGGGGTGGAGTATTAATTCCAGAGCCTGTCTTGAGCCACAGAGTCGTTTTTCTTTGAGTTTCTATACTGATTATTGCTAATTCTTAGGAAAAATTATTCTCTCCACCCCCATTTAAACATCTGTTTGTCTTTGATCTACGGATCAACTAGCACAGAAACATGTCTGAAAAATCTGCTGTATTAAGCCAAAGGATAATTACTAACTTTTCCATTTTCCACTCACTTCTTTCAGATGTTAGTTGGCAACAGGCAACATGTTGGGGTTTTGTGAAGAGGAGGCAATGATTATGACAGTGAAGGAAAGTGTATATAGGGGTATTTAGGAATATGTCAATACTCATGTATTGCATCTGCATTGTATACATAGATCTGTAATATGTTTTTGGGGAGTGAATTAGGTTTTCCATAATAAACATCACAGAATGAGTGATTTAAATAACAGGAATTTATTTCTCACAGTTCTGAAGGCTAAAGTCCTAAATCAAGGCGTCAGCAGTGTTGCTTTCCTCTTCTTTCCTTTTAGAGATGGCCATCTTCTCTCTGTGTCCTCACATGGTCTTTCCTCTGTGTCTCTGTGTCCTAATCCCCTCTTAAAATGACACCAGGCATATTGGATTAGGGCCCATCCTCATGACCTCAATATGACTTAATTATTTCTTTAATGGCCTATCTCCAAATACAGTCACATTCTGAGGTACTAGGGGTTAAGGACTTCAACGTATGAAATTTGGGGTGACACAATTCAGCCCATCACGGGAAGATAGATGGAGTAGCTAGAAAACATGTATAGATCTGTTACTATTTAGACTGATTATCACAAAGCGACTATCATTAATTTGTAGGACACATAGGTGTGATATAACATTTAGTTTCCAAAGATAAGTTTGTGTTGTGAAATACATTTATTTACTTATGCCGAACATTTCTGCTCTGAATACCAGATCATTTTGTTCAGAAAAATAGGTCTGAAAATGAAAATTAATCTATATCACTGGCAAAAAAGCATTTTCTATGGGCAAGGCTACATGTACTTTTCAAAGGTTGCTGCACAAGTTGTCTCTTATCCTTTGCACTTTAAATACAGTGTGAAGTCTGGCATTTCTAAAATTTTCTCACTTTAGCAGCTGGTAAAAACAACCACCCTTAATAGTAAGTTTAGAAGTAATCTATGTAGTGAAAAGAACAAAAGTCTGATGATTTTACTTAGTAGTTGTGTAACTGTAGATCACGAGTTAACATCACTGAGCCTTGGTTTAATTATCCCTAAATTAGGAGGAATTATATCACCCTTGTAAGAATCTAGGTCATTATTTCTCAACCTAAGTACGATTGACATTTTGTAAGGGATAATTCTGTGTTGTGGAGACTGTCCTTTGTACAGTATGCGGTTCAGCAGCATCTCCGTCCTCCACCCACTATAAGCCAGTAGCACAACCCTCTTACCCTTAATTTTGACAATCAACACCATCTCCAGACATGGCTAAATGTTCCTCTGGAAGACAAAATTACCCCTAGTCGAAAACCGCTGTCTAGCTGTATGGCAGAAACAAATATTTGTGTATGAAAAAGACAAAGATTGCGAAAGAAGTCATACAGTTCAAGGTAGCCCCACTGAAGCTTTTAAAAAAAATATTTTTTTTTCCTAAATTCTCTGTAACCAAGAGAAAAGCCTAAAATTTTCAAGGAAATTACTAGAGAGTACTATTTAGAAAGCATTCAAGATCTTGACCAAAAATCTTTAGAGGACTGTAGATACTGATGGGCTTACAGAGAGGACCAGATACACCATCCTACTTTCACATTCTCCTTATTTGGCAGACATGCCTCCAGTTCAGTAAGTTTAGGAAAAGTACAGGAAAAAGACACATAGGAGAAAAAAAAAATCACAGGCAGAGATATTTATTATAGGTATAAGAACTTTAATATAGGGAAGAAGAGGTTTATACAACCTTTGCAAGTGCTGATGGGCCAGCCACCAATGATATCAGCCAGAGGCATTAAAGCAGGTCGTTCTCCACAGCAATCTGGAAACCCCCTAAAACTACAGAAAATGTTTATTCCACTGAGGATAAACTGCTTCTCCTTCTGTTAGGAAGAACTTCCATTTAATAAACTTGCCACTGTTGACTGCTGTTTGCCTATGCTGCCATCATAGGGGCTCATGTTGTCTACATGATTATCAAGTGTTACCTCATCAGGGTTGCCAGTTGTAGGGTATTCATATGGATGTAAATACCTTCTATGAAAATATTTCTTCCTCAGACCTACTTGTTACCAAATTTTCAATTATGTCACTTACATGTCTCTTACTGTGACGGTTACTTTTGTGTGTCAATTTGGCTAGGCCATACTGTCCAGATATTTGGAAAAACACTATTTTAGATGTTTCTGTAAGGGTTTTTTTTTTTTTTTTTTTTTTTTTTTTTTTTAGGTAAGATTAACATTTAAACAGGTTAAGTAGGATTTTGAGGAAAGTAGATTCCCTTCATAATGTGGGTTGGCCTCATCCAATGAGTTGAAGGCCTTTATAGAACAAAGACTGACCTTCCCCCAAAAGAGAAGGAATTCTGCAAAACTGACTCTTCCTGGGTCTCCAGCCTGTCCACTCTCCCTGCATTGTCAAACTCCATAATCAAGTGAGCCAATTCCTTAAAATAAATCTCTTTATTCTCTTAATGGTATCTGTTAATAAACAAAAATTCTTTGATTTAAAATAGTGGAGGTGTGAGGAAGTGGAGCAAATCCCTCAAGACAAGTATAAAACTTGACAAAATTATTTAAAAAAAAAATCAGTGCACTAGAAATCAACCAAACATGACAAGACTTTGAGAAGCACTTACACGTGAAAACTGCTAGTGGGAAGTTTTTGGCTTTCTTGTCTTGGTGCTTTACCATCTTGCTACCGCAACCTTATTCCCAGCTCAGGTTACAGAAACCTGCCCTCTTTCTGGGTGGAGGGGATAAACTCACTTCACTGTGTCTGATAGAGCAGCTAAACCATTGTTTTGGAAGTTAGAGGGCCATAGAAACCGAGTTAATAAATTCTCTATACATTTCTGTCTGACTAAAACTAGATATATGCTGGAGACACCAGATAACAGAGAAAATTGGAAGCCTGAGGAAATTTGCAAACTCATTGAACCATTGAATGTGACCCTCAACCCACAATCAACTCAGAGGGCAGATGGTGGCAGCCTTACTGGCATAAATGTTTTAGCATAAACACTGTCCGAAATACTGTCTGCTAAACTGTATAGACACAGGGGACATACCTAGGCGTGTCGGACTTAAACATATAAACAAAATACAAAGTAGGGATATGTGTGGCTGTACATTATGGGGAACAACATTTCACAATTGAAATCCAGGCAAGATAATTGTTTACTAAAACCAGTAATATTTAAAAGAACAAAACACAACCCAGAGATTTTATAAAACAAGGGTATACACCTGGACTGATTCTGTGCAGTGATTTACTAGAAATCTAAGGCAAAAAAGGAAAAGACAGATTGGAAAGGAGGAAAAAAAAACTTTACTTGCAGGTGATATAATTATCAAAGTAGTCTCCTAAGTCATCTGTAAAACAGCTACTAGAATTTTGGGTGACTTTAGCAAGGTCATATATATTTATAAAAGATACAGGTTGATATGCAAAATATCAATTGTATTTCTCTACTATAAACAAAAATCCAAGGACAAGTTTTCAAATGTTCTATTTAGAAATAAAAATTTGATACAATGAAAACACAAGATCTGGGGGTACCTGGGTGGCTCAGTCTGTTAAGTGTCTGCCTTTGGCTCAGGTCATGATCCCAGGGCCCTGGGATCAAGTCCCGCATCAGGCTCCTTGCTCAGCAGGGAGCCTGCTTCTCCCTCTGCCTCAATTTTCAACTTGGCCCCACTGTGTTGATAATTATAATTACTGGAAACTCCTTCCAAATTCTGAAAAGATATTTTTATTGGAATTTTAGTTTTCTATTAAGTTGCGAGTTTTGTCTTTTTATTTATTTATTTATTTATTTATTTATTTATTTATTAACTGAAAAGGTGGTAGAGCTTCCACCAAGAGAGATAGTTTCTTGTTTAGACATGTATGTGGTACCTGGTACAAGGCAAGTTACTAAACCTTACCTAGAACCTGAAGGGT
The DNA here is from genome assembly GCF_017311325.1 of Ursus maritimus. NCBI lineage: Eukaryota > Metazoa > Chordata > Mammalia > Carnivora > Ursidae > Ursus > Ursus maritimus. The sequence goes on from NW_024423453.1 coordinate 57,651,533, forward strand.
TGAATAGAAATTAAAGGTAAGAATAGGGCAAAGAATATACCAGGATGAGGGAAACATAGGTACAAAGTCAAAATTTTAAATAAAGATTTCTGTCTGCTGATTAGTTCTCTTGCTGTATTCTATGTATCTTTAAGTCTTTTAAAATAACTTTTATGAGAAAAGGATAAATAAGCAAATAGAATGAAATTATAGTATATAGATTTTATCCTTTAACTTAAAATAATGATAATTTATTTTTATTTTATTTGAATTTTTTCAGATAAATTTTCATATAAAATATTAAATAATGGCTTACTGGTCAGTTAATGTATATAAAATATAAGGTACTTAAAAATAAACTATAAAATAAAAACAAATAATATTATTGCTGATATGTGATAATTCCATTTTTTTTATGGATTAAACATGTTTTTACATACTCATCTGGAAACCTGAAAACTATGATATGTTTTCAGAGAGAAAGATTAGTTTGTTCGTTTTTTTTTAACCTACCAACAGAGCATGCAAGAAGCACATTTCCCTGTGACAGACTCACTAGTATTAAGAAAACATAAATGTTTTTGCTGTTGTTATGTTGGTTCTGGAGTGAGGAGAGAGCCTTGTTTTAGTAGTTCTTAACCTGAAAAGGTACACTGATAAATTCATTATGCATTTGTCAGAGATCTGTACATGGGTTGTATAAAAGTTTATTATTTTGTTTTTAAAACAAAAAGCAAGCATAAGAATACAATGGGATGCATCTTGATCATGATTCCCTCTGAAATGATTATCTATAAACAGCCTAACCGTTAGGCCTAAACTGTCCTGCTGAAGTCCACAGTCCACCTGATGGCCTCTATTTGCAAGCACGGCCGTGTACTAAAAGGGTCATTGCTGCGGTCTGAACTATGCCTCCTACCCATCTAACCCTGCTGAAAGTCCTGTGAGGTAATGCTATATCCTTATTTTATAGCATATAGAGAATGTGAAACAGGGAGGTTAATGACTAACGCTGATGTCTATGAATCTCAGCTAAGAACCCTCTTAGTGGGGATCTAGTGTCTATAGTTATAACCTCTGCACTTCATTGCCTCCATTAGCACGATATGAAGCTTCTTAAGGGTCTTCTCATGTTTTCAGCCCTCTTTCAGTAAAAGCAAATATATTTTTCCAAGAAGCTTATTATTTTCAGCTCACATTCTCGTCTACTTTCAAGGATAATTAACTTATATTGAAGTTTTATAAGTTTCCACTGATTGTTTTAGGTGTGACATGCCTTAGAGAATTCACAGAGATATATTATCTGCATGTTGAGAAAGAGTGTTTTTTTTTTTTTAACATTGTAGGTTTTAAAGAGAATCCTAACATTTTTCAACTAGAGAATTTCAGTCTTAGAACATAAAATCCAAATCAAATTTTAATTCATCTATTTTTCTTTCTTTCTTTAATTAATAGTTAAGAAATAACTAGTTCTTTTTAAAACTGGGAGAATTTGTTCTTTTTTTTTTCTTGTTCTCAGTGATTAAGAAATACTTTGGCAGAGTGCTCTAGAAGTCTTATTTCTCATAATCTTCTGACAATTAGATCACAGATGGAATGTTCTTTGCTAGATGTCTTGTTTAACAAAAATATTCTATTCCTCTGTTCTTGCTTTTTATGGCATCTGTTTTTCCAAGATGGATAATAAGCTTCTTTGATAATCTTTATAGTTTGATAAGAAATTATTTGGAGAAAGAAAATTTTAAATGAAATATATTTGACAAACATATTTGGTAATACTGCCTTTCTTTGAGTTTCACACACCTGACTTACTAATGTCCTATATATGTGTAGACAGTTGCACAGTGCCACTGCTGGTTACTCTAAAGCTTTTGACATTGATCTTCACCAAATTCCCCAAATGAATGGCAAAATTTGGTGGTGGAAAAAGGGGAAATATCTTATTTATCCCTTCCTGTTACTTCTTAAAGATCAACTCATTGCGTGACCAGTAGGTGCAAGATTTTATGCTAAACAAACAAAAAATCATGTTTGATAACTAGTTAATTATGTGTACTCAAAAGTAAGTTTAGTACAAGGCAAAATGTGATTCATGTATGTGCAGTTCGAAGAGTTGTAAATTGTGAGTGTGCATTTAATAAGAAAATAATAAAAGTTTAAGGAAATGATAGCATCTCAGATGGGGCTTGGGAAAAAAGTATGATTTGTATCAATCCATTTAATTGAAAGAAACTATTTTCCAGAAAAAGGAAGAAAAGAAAATATTTTCCACATCCAGGCATTTCTTTGAACTTGGAAGAAAATGATAAATGAGTCAGTCTTTATCTTAAATTGTCAACTTATGGGAAGAAATAGAGACATAAACAGAAAAATACAGTGCAGTGTGTTAGTTTCTGGTTTAGAGATGTACGTGGTAAGCTTTCACAAGGTTGAGGTACCAAGTATTGATAAGAACCTGAGGGATGAATAGAAGTTAAAGGTAAGAATGGGTCAGAAAGTATACCAGGATGAGGTATTACATATACAAAAACCAAAATGTGAGAGAAAACATATATTCAGCTAGCCGAAATAAGATACATATTATTTCAGGGCATGAAGTGTAAGATTTGAGTGGGAGGAGATGAGGCTGGGGAGGCAGAATATAAATAATGGTGTAAAAAATGCCAAAGAGGCTACACTTTCTTCTAAGAACAGGTGACTCTGACAATTGGAGGGTGACATGATTAAACTTGTACTTCAGCAGAATCACTGATTAAAAGAACACAAAATAAATGATAGAAAGGTAAAGTCTGTTTTGAGAATTCAGGTTCATGAAGAGAGTATTCAGAAATCAAAATGGGATTAGGTCCACAACAAAAATATTAAAATATAGAAGAAAAGAGGGGAATTCTATTAAATTTCTAGGAAAATTATTATCAACCCACTATTATATACAAAGCTAAAATTTCAGTTAGGTTTTGGGTAGGAACATAGTTTTTCAAAAGTGGAATACCTCAAAATTACCCTCCATATGTAGGCAAGCTACCATAGAGTGTGATCCAAAAATGAGAGATAATAGTAGAAAGGAGGGAAGAAGGTGAGGGGCAGTGAGAGAAGAATGGGAGAAGGAAGAAATAAGACAGGCATAGGATCTAGGAAAAGGAGGTATGATAAAGAGAGAAATAAAGAAATCTCCACTGTTAACACTGCAGAGAATGTCCAAGATGAGAGAAGGGCAACTCATATAACTAGGGTAAGAAGATAAAGGTGCCTCAAGATTTCTCTAGGGAGAAAAAAAAAAAAAAAAGCAATGAATCAATTACCTTTTGTGCCTGGCCATATTAGGTGAGTCCTGTAATTATTGGTTGGTATTTAAGAAAAACAAAACAAAACAAAACACTAAATTAAAAGATGAAGCAATTAGTAACTTCAGAAAAAAGATAATGGGCAAGAAGGAAAATGTAATCATATTGTACAATGTAAGGTGTTACTGAATAACACTTACTAGTAAAATAATGCAAATATTGAAATTTGATTTAACCATATATTTTAAACTAACAGGGAGAGAATAGAGGGGTCGTGTGTTTTGGGAAAAAGGGGAGCAATGATATGAAAGAAAGGAATTTCCCTCTTTTATATTTGGAAGATTTTAGATACTGTATAATATTAGAAAACCAAGTAGCATTTATTATTTAGCATTAAGAAGTAAATAACAGGAGAAACATCCAGAGAATGCACAGTGGTTGACTATGGATAGTGGACTTAGCGGGTGGAAGTAGTGGGATAAGGTATTGATAATTTTTAAATTTTAGGCCATGTAGAACTATTTGACTTTTTGAACTATGTATTTCAATGATAAAATGAAAAATGAACAATAAACAAATTTTAAGATAAAGGACTTATAAAAAATTAAAAATAAAGGACTTATAGGCTTATTTGGTAACTACCATTCTGAAAGATTTATCAGTGAAGGATCAGAAATGGAGAAAAATAACTTGAAATGATTACCAGTTACTTTTAAACTTTTTAAGGATTTGAATATCTGAGCATATGTGGAGGCAGAGGGAGAGGAAACAATGGTGTTGGAAATATTAAGATAGAAAAGAAAATCCTGGGGCGCCTGGGTGGCACAGCGGTTAAGCGTCTGCCTTTGGCTCAGGGCGTGATCCTGGCGTTATGGGATCGAGCCCCACATCAGGCTCCTCTGCTATGAGCCTGCTTCTTCCTCTTCCACTCCTCCTGCTTGTGTTCCCTCTCTCGCTGGCTGTCTCTATCTCTGTCGAATAAATAAATAAAATCTTAAAAAAAAAAAAAAAGAGATGGTCTCTTTAAAAAAAAAAAAAAAGAAAGAAAAGGAAAGAAAAGAAAATCCTGCTAATTGAACCACATCCCCTGGAAAACATTTAAGAGTATCCTGTGCATACACATCCTTTTAATTAGTTCTCTTTGTTTTCTTCAACTATTGTTTAATAGTGATAAAGAAAAATCTGGTACCTTCCTCTTTTTTTTTTTTTTTTCCATTCCACCTTGTTTGTAAATAATAACCTTAAGCATGCCATTGGGTTTAAATGTAGTACTGGGCTATATCTAGCTAAAGAAAAGTTACCAGTTGAAGTGAAAATAGTTATAAGACCCCAGAGTATCATTTGATGTGTGTAAAAGATTTAGAAGACAAATCTAAATGCAGTATGTAGGGTGAATATGAAAGAGAAAAGTGGTTCAAAGAGATGGTTCTGACTCCTGGGGAGAAGGCTCTTGCTGAAATCATTGAGAAGAGACTTGGGAGAAACTAAGGAGGACAGATAATGCCTTCGCATTATAGGAGAAAGATAAAAGATTGTAGGAGAAGAGAGAACTTTTCCAAATGAAGTTTATGCTGTATTTTTTCCCTAAATTCTTGGGACTTTAATGTTCCTATAAAGGCTTCACATTTTGGTTGTAAGAAAGGGGGTTCTCTTGAGGTTCGGCTTTTCAGTTTTCCTGCAGAAGCTCTCCATTTTGTGATACTCAGAAAGATCGGAGGTTTTGCACATCCTTTCTTTTATCACTTCCCTTGAGGACAACATCTTTTACCCTCTGTTCTTCTCCAGAAGCACTGACAGAGTCTACTTTTGCATGTCTTGTGATTTCCTTCTTTCAAAGTAAAACTGACTATCCCCAACATCATTCTCAAAACAAAGAAAATGGCTGTACTTTTAAGTCAAAATAAATCTCACATATTTTCTTCAGAATCTTCACTGCTAATTAATCTTAGCTATTTTGCACAGGCCCACACTGTATATTTGAACAAAACTTTCATGACTTCCTGTTACCTAAGAATTAAGTTAGAAGTTGTCTTGTTTTCTCTCAGAAGATTCGTACTAGATAAACCATAGCAGATTCATCTGTTTGCACGTTTCTCTGGGGTACAGGAAGATGACTTGCAAAACATAGGTTTGTTGACACCAACAGATGTGGGTTCCCATCATGGCCTTTCCATTTATTAAATTTGGCCTCAGGGATGTCATTTATTTTCTGTGAGGACATAATATTACCTGCCTGAAAGGAGTATTGTGAGGACTGTGTTCTCCTTGAGGGCTGGTGTGAAGTCTCTTTTATTTTTCTTTTTATTATTTTTGTTTCTGCACCTACCATGAGACCTCACATCTACTAAGTAACTCAACAAATGGCTATTCCCCTTAACTGAATGGTCATGCCTGTGATATATAAATGTGATGTCTGGCACAAGTGAAAGATTCCATGAGAAATATGCTTTCTTTTCTTTCTAGAATTATCTATGAAAAGGCTAATGGCTAATTTACTCTGTTTTACTTCTTTGAAAAACTACATTATCCCTTTGTGGCCTAGCCCGACAAGCTTTTGAGATGATATTCTTTATAGGAAAGAGTAAAAGGATTTTCAAGGATTTTCATTTTGTATTATTTAAAAAACATACAATCCTGTTTGTAAATTGGAGACTGTGTCAATTATGAATAAATAACCAGACGTATGTTCTTTTCTCTTGACTTTGTATGTTATAAACATGTAAGACAATATTCCACTGAAAGGAGATTCAAAGTCATGCTTTTGAAGCTCTGTGAAAGGAAACCAATATCCCTTCCAAAGTTCAAACTCAGGCCAATGCTGAAGAACTAGACAATAGGAATGAAGGAGAAGGTTTGTACGAGGGGCGCCTGGGTGGCACGACGGTTAAGCGTCTGCCTTCGGCTCAGGGCGTGATCCTGGCATTCTGGGATCAAGCCCCACAACAGGCTCCTCCGCTATGAGCCTGTTTCTTCCTCTCCCACTCCCCCTGCTTGTGTTCCCTCTCTCGCTGGCTATCTCTATCTCTGTTAAATAAATAAATACAAATCTTAAAAAAAAAAAAAAAAGAAAGTTTGTACGGACTTGAGAAAACTCAAATCTTAGCCTCTCTTGAAGGCTGGATTGTTGTAACCCTGAAGTCTGATATGCGAAGCTAGAAGCTAGCAAAGGCCAAGGGACATGGTGGAGAATATGGCATATTTTTAAGGTTAGGATAGGGTTGTCTGAGAGGGCAAATGAAAAGCATAAGGTAAGGATGAGGAATATGGATACAATTTATTTTAAGCATCTGCAATATGCCCTGTGCTATGTGGATTATTAGACAAAAAGGCAATCCTTGATTCAGTGAGCTTGCATTTAGTTAGGGGACAATGCGTTACAATGAGTGCGTCTATAGGAAACATGTTTTTAAAAGAGTTCTATTTGAGGAAATCAGTAGTCTAAAGAATGAAATACAATTTCACTGGGTAACAAGAATCGCTGGAAGAAGAAAGAGCACTTGGAACTATATAGGGGGCTTCAGAAAACAAAGCAAGAAATATAAGCAGTGCTCAGATGACAAATAACCCTAGATGCCGTGCAGGGGAGTTTGGATTTGAATTTATTGAAAATAGGATCAGGGAGAAAATTATTATGTTCCTTTTCCTTTTAGAACTAACACTGGCAAAAAGGTGGTATATGGATCGGTGGGTGATAAGACTAGAGTCATGAAGATAAACTACTCTGCTTTAGAGTTATTAATCAATTCTTTTGTCAAACAGTTATTGATTGCTTACATAGTGCCAAGCTCCAGGTAAGCTAAATGTCTTTTTAAAAGGGACTTTAATAAAGGCAGTTACAGTAGATCACAGAGTTGCTGAATATTTAGAAGTTTGAATTAATAGGACTGTCATCATTTTTGTAGGAGGAAGATCAAATTTTCAGAGGTCTGAGGCTGGCTAGTTAGGATGGGTGGTAGTCATGGTGAGATCTAGAAGTTGTCACCTGAAATCTTAGGTTAATTGAGAGAAAGAGGAAAACTGGTACAGTCTGAGTAGGCAAGCCAAGATAGATAGGTGAAGAACACAACCAGGAAATTCAGTCAGAATAATATATGGTCCCAGTTTTCAGTCTGAGATCAGTCCTAATAGAGCTGGAGTGAGCTGAGTATAATAAATAGAATGGAATTCCTGCTATACAACAAAAGAAGTACTTCAACACTCAATCTAGGATAAGGGGCCATTTAGAGATCAGAGCAGAGAGGAAATTAGGAAAGAGCATGTTAGAATTCAGGTGCCACAGGACCACCACATGGTAGAACACAGCTTTCTCTTTAAGCATCCTTTTCTAACAAATTGGATGAGAGCTGCTATGTGTAGGGGTTTAGCGTGTGTGTGTGTGTGTGTGTGTGTGTGTGTATGTAATGATCACAGCACAGACAAAAAGCTAAGGCTAAACCTTGTCATTCTTAGGCCAGATGTTCACCATGGTGCAGTGCTCAGAGCAATGCTCAGAAGATTAAAAGAAAAAATTCTGGCCAGGGCATTCCTTCAGTGTGCACAGTAAGCCTTGGTTCCCAGCTGTCTGTGTTCCATTAATCCCTGTCATGGGATGGAGGCTAGAATTTATGGTGCTAAGCATCTGTTTGTGTTTCTATTGTGTGGACAATTTGGAAAATGCAGGGGGTGACTTTCTTTACCTATGAGGCCAGAAGAATGTTTTGTGTGACCTTCTTCTATGAAAAGATTGAAAGAATTAAAAATGTATGTGAATGGGGTAGCCACATATATAAATTGTATCTGTGACCATGGAGTGTTCATGGGGGAAGCTTATGGAGTTTAGTTTTCCATTTTCTCTCTCCTTCCATCCTCCCTTCCTGCCTTCCTAGCTCACTCACTTCCTTCTTTCCTTCCTTTTTTTTTTTAATCAAGAAATGTATTTTTCCTACGAGTTAGCATAGTATTGAAGATATAAGGATAAATGTGTTCTGGCCTCAGGAAGTTCTCAGACTTGTGGAAAAATGGCATGTGAGTACCACAGAGACTTACATGAGACATACCAGTGGCATAGGTCTGTTTCTATGCCTCTTCCTAAAGAAATAAGGGAAGACTTCACAAAGTAACTTTTAACCTATATTCTTTAGTAGTGTTTTGAACCCTAAGAAGAGAGAAAAAAACATCCTACGCAGTGAACAGCAAGGAAAAGAAATGTAAAATATATGATGTGTTCAAAAAGGATTTGCTCATTTTGTGGTGTTGGAACATAGGGTGCTGGAATATGATTTGAGGGGATGTTATAGGTTATCCCCAAATTGTGAATGGCTCATTATCATGCAAAGTACTGAATATTATAAGGAGCATACAGACTATTTTACAGAAGGGTGATATGATCCAGTTTTGTATATATGATTTTATTTATTTATTTATTTATTTATTTATTTATTTATTTATCTATCTATCTATCTATTTAGTGAAACCTGGTATTTTAGATTTGGTGGCAAATCCAAACAGCATGGCAGGGAGTGTACTACAAGGTGATGATAGGAAGAAGATTGACTGGGTAGGTACTTCTTAAGTAGGAATGGAAAGATATAAGAGAGGAATATTTTAGATATTTGGGATGAAGATCAGTGACTTCACTTGTGTTCTTTCAAGACCTGACTATCTACCAAATCCCCCAAACTAGAAGATACTAAGGATAAAATGTTGAATAAGAAACCGCACTACTCTATTAACCAAGCAACCTGGAAAGCCTGGATAAATTATACATGCAACCACAAAAGGCCATGCCTAATTAATTGAATGCCTCTGGTGGTCTCATTCACACCATTTGAACTTACCTCTAATTTCATATATGGCTTCAGGAGATAGTTTTTAAACATCTCACTTCAAACAAATGCCACTTGTAACGTCACCTTCTCTCCTGAGATGTCTTATGTGGTACAGAAACTTGCAGGAGTCCTCCCATCAGACATCCATGACCAAAGGTGAGAAAAATCCAGAATAAGGGGCAGAAGCTGGGGATGATGAATATCAAAGCCTTAGGACCAGTTACAGCCAGATTATTTAATAAATCCTACAATACTAAGTCTTTAAAAGAGACCATGACTCCTCTCTCTCCCGCACTTTTGTTCTGTATGTGTATGCTGGAGGAAAAACTCAACAAGAGGGAAGAAGCTCTGGTGGATAAATCCTTGTTAAGGTCAATCTTTAGGTTGATAATTCTGAGAAGCATCTTACTTGCTGAAGCTACCAAATAGGAATGAAGCACCAGTTGGCTTCAGCGTTGACTTCAGTAATCACTCTTATAGTAGCTTTTAATTCTTTATCTTTTTTTTCTTCATTTATTCTCAGGCTCTGGTTTCATATGGGTCCCTGAAACCACCAAATATAAAAAGCAATAGGCTATAGACAATACTGAGGCTATAGACAATATTGAAAAGAGGGAATTTTATGAGCAACGTAAGCTAAGAGTGAGTGTACGCAGTTGCTAGTTGTTTTGGTACCCAGAGCAAACTGCTCAGATGGACTTATCCCTAGGCACCCTCCTACTTAGAATGTTTATACTTCCAGTTTAACTCTATTCCTAATTTAACATCATTAAAAGTTTTCCTTGCTAAAAATAAAGACTACACTTAAACTATTTAGTTGACTTCCATTCGCAAGTCATCTTACTTATGACTTTGAACCATATAAATGTCAAGATTTTTATCAGACTGGTTGAATTGGAAAAAGCAGTTTTGTTCTCAAAAAGTGAAATAGTTATAAATTTAATAGTAATAAAAATAGTAGTAAAATAATAGTAATAAGTAAAAAGTTAAAAAATAGTAATAAAAAAATAGACATAATAAAATTCTCTTTTCTCACCCTGAATTACATGACAACAACTTTATAGAGAATTTTCCCAAATATGCAAATTCCTTTGGAACTTTTCAAGAAGGATGAGTATCAAAAAAGCATTGAAATATATATCCCCACATATTTAGCCTCCTTAATAAGCCTATAACATTAAAAGTAAACAAAACATAGTATAGTGAAATTCAGAGTGCAAATATTAAAGCTACTCAGCAAATTTTAAATCATTGGGTTATATTTGTTTGTTTGCTTTTTCTCTCTGAGTATTTCACAGATTAGAAGAAGAAAGGAAAATTGATATTTTCACACATTTTCTGTTATTGAAGAAAATAATGCTATTACAGACCATGAAAAATGATTTTCATATGGATGATTTTTATGGTGATACTTGATAAGATTTGAGAGCTTAATGCTGAGTTATAACACAGTAAATTCCATGGAAAATGCATTGAATTGTGAGACTATAAATGGACCATATTTAGCAGGCAAGGCAGTCATCATATCCACATTATTTTCATACTGTGCATATTCCATCATGCTTTGGAAGCCACATTTAAAATGCAGAGCAGAAATTAGATATAATATTTGGAAGCAGTAAAAGATCTTTATACAATTTAGTCATTAGATTTCTGGCCCTATTTAAAGGAACATGACTGTATTTTATAACAAGAATTATTACTTCCAGTAGAATTTACAGTTATAAAATCTGTGCCAATTGTAGTCAAAATTTTATCAATTCAAATAGAATCAAAACCTAAAAAGGCACTAAATATATATATATATAGATTTGATTAATGTGAAAATATTAAGTTTTGCATAGCCACTGTGTCATCATCTTTTGTTTCCTCACATTCCTTTATAAAGCAATTTTAGTAATCATGTGTTTTATTTAATAGCTAACAAGTATATTTGGGGGGAAATTTAGGATATTTTTCTTTGTCGAGTTGTGTCATACTGAATGCCATTGAAATGGCAGAAATATGGTTTTAAGAAAAGTGGTTTTCCAGCTAAATCGTTAAAAAGTACAGTTAGTCTAATATTTTATATTGAAATATATTCAGAACAAATACCACTCTGGGGGATTTCTTACCAACATTAGAGCAGAGATTATTTCCAATACATATATCTGCTATCCTCATTTTTATTAAGAACTCTGATGAATTTATCTAACTGTATGCTTGCCATTTCTAATTTGATATATAATAGACATATTAAAATTAACATGGCCAAAACAGAACTTGATTATTTCCTGACTTACCAGTCTCACAGTCACCACATGTTAGCAAATAGTGCCACTGGCCAGTCTCCTAAATCAAAACCAGATACATTATAAAATTCTTTTATTAGCCAATACTCATTCTATCTTCAAACCTTTATGATAAAAACTCTCAACAAAGGGGTATAGAAGGAATGTATCTCAACATAATAAAAGCCACATCTGATATGTCCACAGTTGACTTCATACTCCATGGGGAAAAGCTGAAAGCTTTCCCTCTAAGATCAGGAACAAGACAAGGATGTTCATTCTTTCTGCTTTCATTCCAACATAGTACTGGGGGTCCTAGCCGGAGCAGTTAGACAAGAAAAAGAAATAAAAGGCATCCAAATAAGAAAGGAAGAAGTACAACTGTCTTTGTTTACAGATGACATAGTAGTATATATAGAAAACCCTAAAGTCTCCACCCAAAAACTTTTTTTGTTTTTTAAAGATTTTATTTATTTGACAGAGAGAGACACAGCGAGAGAGGGAACACAAGCAGGGGGAGTGGGAGAGGGAGAAGCAGGCTTCCTGCTGAGCAGGGAGCCCGATGTGGGGCTCGATCCCAGGACCCTGGGATCATGACCCAAGCTGAAGGCAGACGCTTAATGATTGAGCCACCCAGGAGCCCTCTACCAAAAAACTTTTAAAACTAATAAATTTGGTAAAGTTGAAGGATATATAATCAATATACAAAAGTCTGTTGTTTTTCTATATACTAACAATGATCAGAAAGAAAAAATTCTGATCTTTCAGAAAGGTCAGTTAAGAAAACAGCCCCATTCACAGTAGCATACAAAATCAAAATAGCCAGTAATTTAAAATTTAACTGAGGTGAAAGTCCTGTACCCTGAAAATTATGACATTAATGGAAGATATTGAAGAAGACAAAAATAAATGGAAAGATATATCATGCTCATGGATGAAAGAATTAATATTGTTAAAATGTCCATACTACCCAAAGCAATCTACAGATTTAGTGAAATCCTCGAAATTCTGAATGGTATTTTTCTCAGAAATAGAACAAACAATCCTAAAATCTGAATGGGACCATAAAAGTATGCAAATACCTAAAGCAGTCTTGAGAAAGAGGAACAAAGTTGGGAGCATCACACTCTCTGATACCCAAGTATACTGCAAAGCTGTAGTGATCAAAGCAGTCTAATACTGGTACAAAAACAGACACACAGATTAATGGAACAGAATAAAGAGCCCAGAAATAAACCCACACATATATGGTTATTTAATTTATGACAAAGGAGCCAAGAATATACAATGGAAAAAGGATAATCTCTTCAATAAATGGTTTTGGGAAAACTGGACAGCCACATTTAAAAGAATGAAATTGGACCCTGTCATACACCACGCAGAAAAATAAATCCGAAGTGTACTAAAGACTTGAACATAAGACCTGAAATCATAAAACTTCTAGAAGTAAACAGTGGGTAAGCTCTTTGACATCAGTCTTGGAAATGATTTTTTGGATTTGACCTCAAAACCGTAGGGAACAAAAGCAAAAATAAACAAGGACTACATCAAACTGAAAAGTTTCTGCACAGCAAATAAAGCTATCAACAAAATGAAAAGGAATCCTACAGAATGGGAGAAAATACTTGCAAACCATATGTCCAATAAGGGGTTAATATCCAAAATACATAAGGAACTCATATAACTCAAGAGCAAAAAGAATTTGATTAAAAAATGTAGAGGAGGAATGGACTTTTTTAAAAATGGCCAACAAGTACATGGAAAGGTTCTCAGTATCACCAATCATCAGGGAAATGCAAGCCAAAACCACAGTGTGATATCTCACTTCTGTTGGAATGGCTATCCAAAAAGGCAAGAGATAACAAGTGCTGGCGAGGCTGTGGAAAAAAGGGCACCCTTGTGCACTGTTGATGGGAATGTAAATTGGGACATAATTCCCCAATGGGGCAGTATAGAGAGTCCTCAAAAACCTAAAAGTAAAATTACCATATTTTCTAGCAATACCATTTCTGGGTAGAAGTCCAAAGGAAATAGAAACAGGATCTCTAAAGAGATATTTGAACTCCCATGCTCAGTGCAGCATTATTCACAATACCAAGATACAGAAACAACCTGAGTTTCCATCAGTGGATGAATGGATAAGAAGATGAACAAGATGTGAAATGTATACACACACACACACACACACACACACACACACTATGGACTATTATTCAGCCATGAGAATGAAGGAAATCCAGCCGTTTCTGACATGGATGAATCTTGAGGGCATTAAGCTAAGTGAAGTAAGTCAGACATATAAAAGCAAATACTGTATGATATCACTTATATGTAGAATATAAAAAAGCTTAACTCCTAGAAACAGAGACTAGAATGGTAGTTACCAGAGCATGGAGAATGGGGGACATGGGGAAATGTTGGTTAAAGAGCACAAACTCTCCGTTTAAGATGAATTAGTTCTGGGATCTTATGTACACCATGGTGATTATAGTTAGTAATATTGTATTCTATACTTGAAAGTTGTTAAAGAGAGTAGATCTTAGGGGCGCCTGGGTGGCTCAGTCGTTCAGCATCTGCCTTTGGCTCAGGTCATGATCCCAGGGTCCTGGGATCGAGCCCCGCATCAGGCTCCCTGCTCAGAGGGAAGCCTACTTCTCCCTCTCCCACTCCCCCTGCTTGTGTTCTCTCTCTCGCTGTGTCTCTCTCTGTCCAATAAATAAATAAAAAATCTTAAAAAAAAGATTAGATTTTAAATGTTCTCACTGAAGAAATGAAATGATAATTTTGTGACACGGTGGAGGTATTTAGCTAATGTTAGGTGGTAATCATTTGGAATATGTAAGAGAATCTAATGAACATGTACACCTTAAGCTAACAGAATCTTATATTTCAATTATATATCAATAAATCTAGGAAAATACTTTATGATATATTAGTGTTTATTAAATTGCTGCATCCCAATTTTTACGGCCTGATCTGATGTATCTATTTTATCAATTAATTAAGGAAGCACCCTGAGAAAGAAAACTTGTTTATATTACTTACCACTGTAACCCTAGTACATAATAGGTGTATACAAATATTTGTAGATAGAGTTTATGAATACATTTTTATATAGCTCTTATCCTCATTAAGGTACTTTCTTCATAGAAAATAAAGTACTTCTATTATGTCGCACAGCATGGAAAACCATTCATTAAGAAATACTAAATTTCTTTGTATTCCTAGTACTCAAAGTGAAGCTCAGTATCACTTTGAAGGACAAAATAAATTTTTGTTTTTAAGTTAATTAAATTTAAAAAGTGTTACTTTAGTTTAATAAAGATGATCAAAACACCACTAGTGTATCATTGCTTCCATTTGTTTACACCCCTGAGAAATGAAACTATTTTTTTGAGATGCAAAAGGCACAATTGTCTTGCAACATTCATGAGTTAATTAAGCTGGCATTAATTCAAATACATATCTGTATCCATAAAATTCCAATTGATAATTCATGTATGAAAGTTAAATTTTTAATTCAAATTCATAAATTGATACAGAGTTATAATATTTATACATTTTTTTTCTAATTCAGACAAAATTCTGACTCTGATACTAGGTAAGACCATAGGCAATGGGAGACTGAGTTTTCTCTCTGTGGTAACAGAGATCACTTGCCTGGCCACTGTTTTCAGTAGGGAGATGGTCTTTGTCTACATTGCAGAATTTGATATTTCAGTAGGTTAGGTTATTCATGACATTATCTAAAAATTCATAAAGTGAATTAATTGTTGGGAAGAATAACTTGAAGATGAAGGTAAACTATTTGTTTTAGAGTTGTATGCGAGATACACACACACACACACACACACACACACACAAGATACTTACATAAGGTATTGGTGTGTGTCTTTTACATACCTTCAATCATGTGAAGACTTCAATTGTGTTTTGTTTCTTAGCATAGATTGCCATGCTAACCATAGCATCTTGCCCTCAAATGTATAACTTTGTTTGTATAGGGACGGAGTGTTGTTGATTCAGCATAAAACCTACCATGACTGAAAATTTTTTCCAAAATATGTAAAATGCAAATGAGGTCAGAAATGAAGAAATAAAGACTGTAATAGGAAAGCAGAACCTCTTACATTTTATTTTATTTTATTTTATTTTATTTTATTTTATTTTATTTTATTTTTTTAAGATTTTATTTATTTATTTGACAGAGATAGAGACAGCCAGCGAGAGAGGGAACACAAGCAGGGGGAGTGGGGGAGGAAGAAGCAGACTCATAGCGGAGGAGCCTGATGTGGGGTTCGATCCCATAATGCCGGGATCACGCCCTGAGCCGAAGGCAGACGCTTAACCGCTGTGCCAACCAGGCGCCCCTCTTACATTTTAATATAGTTGTTAAAGTCAGATTTCTTTAGGAGTGTTTTTATAAACAAAATACTTAAATTAGAATTCCATAAAATCTTAAAATTATTTAATCTCCAAATCAGTTATTTGTATGTCTAAGTCACATGTCATTCATTACACAGTAATTAGTGCTTTTGAAGTAGAATGCTTAAAATACCAAAATACCAAAAAGAGAAAGATAGTTTGAAATTTGGATATGAAGAGATGTCAAAAGAGAACAAAGCAATCAAGAAGCTAAACCTCATCCAGGGATCAAACACTGGGGAAATAGGTACAGCCGAATGTAAGAACATAAGGAAGCTGTGAAGTGGGAACTGTTAATGTCTTTTCTCACTTAGCATGTTTTCTTTCCTCTAAATAACCCAGGATCTCTCAACTTCTAGTGGAAGCCTTTCAATCCTATGACATCAGAGAAACACATATTATGGCTTGCTTTGACTTTAGATAGAGCATTATATAGCATTATGAATCAAATGACAGTGACTATGCCATGATTGATAAAAGTATGCTTTCTTTAATTTTCTGCCTCTAAATTTTAAATAAGCAAATAAATGGACAGAGCCCCTTCAAATACTACCAACAGATTTTCCATCTTTGTACCAGGCTAATGCTTGGACAGTTTCTTTGGCAAATATCTTTCTTTTGCATTTATTTATTTATATAATTCTCTCATTTTGCAATTAGACAATAAGTCCCTTAAGGTCTTAGTTTTAAGCATTTTCCCTCTGTCTTATATCTTACGTTTAGCAATTGCTCAGTAAATATATCTGTTTAGTCATATAGGTTAAATAACATTTAAACTTTAAGGGTTTTAAACAATGTAAATATACTAATATTTTCATTATTTAACTTGCCTTGATACTGATGAATACCAGAAAATAAAAATTTATCATGATTACAACTGTTTTCTAAACAACTCTCATTCTGATTTTAATTAGTATGATAAATGTGAGCAGCAGACCTCTCCATTTGTCATACAACATTATTATTTACATCTTTTATAATTAAGGTGAATGAGAAGACATAGAGTCAGATTTATATTTTTCTTCATTTAAATGTCAAAATGCCATCAATCCATTATTTAATTTATAGACTATTAGAGGCATTTATGCTTTCTTTCTCTTGGTTGCATATGAGATAACAAAATCTTAATGTCATCTTGGCTTAGTGTTTGCTGTTTGAGGGAGGGACATGGAAATACTTAATTTTTGCAAAATGTAGAATAATTACTTGTCAATTGAGTGAAATCTTTTAAAGGATGGAATTTATTTCTAGATAAATTACATAAATTCAGCTATCATATTGCTTTGCATCTTACCTTAGTATTTAACAAGCACAGAAAAGGACACAAGATATATTAAGTATATTTTGTATTTTAGCTAACTTTTTATTAAAGAATAGTGTTTTATCATGTTTATTTGCCCAAGTATTTTGTGTCCTCTTGCACTAATCTTCCATGCAACTCAAAGCAATTTTATCTTCACTGAAAATCATTTAAATCTTTACCTTGCTCACCTGTACTTGAAGATGTCTAAATATAAGGGTAGCGATTAGCAGTAATTTCCTGAATACATACATAAATGTGAGCAGGACAGCTAGAGGCCACCAAGTTCGATCTCATTGATTTATATCATTGGAAAAATGAGAAATGTCCAAACAAGGTAGCAGAGTAATTTAGCTTCTTGGGACATTTTTTTTTTAAAGATTTTATTTATTTTTTCGACAGAGAGACAGCCAGCGAGAGAGGGAACACAAGGAGGGGGAGTGGGAGAGGAAGAAGCAGGCTCCTAGCGGAGGAGCCTGATGTGGGGCTCGATCCCAGAACGCCGGGATCACGCCTTGAGCCAAAGGCAGACGCTTAACTGCTGTGCCACCCAGGCGCCCCTAGCTTCTTAGGACATTTTTTATCCTGAAATAAGAAGAATATTTTTCAGTTGGTTGCATACGAAATCACTGTATGGGAATATCTACGTCCTTAATTTATGTGGTTGCAGCTTCCATGTGCAATGAAGAACCACCACATTTTATGTATCCATTTATCAGTTGATGAGCATTTGGGTTGTTTCCACTTTTTAGCTGTTGTGAACAGTGCTGCAGTGAACATTTATGTACCAATTTTTGTGTGAATATATGTTTTAACTTGCTTAATGGAGTGAGTTTGTGGGTTAATATGGTAATTCTGTTTAACATCTTGAGAAATTGCCAAATCATTTTTACTTTTTGTTGTTTATTTTTTTTAAAGATTTTTTTTATTTGACAGAGAGAGTGCACAAGCAGAGGTGGGGGGGGGAGCGGGAGAGGGAGAAGCAGGTTCTCCACTGAGCAGGGAGCATGATGCCAGGCTCCAACCCAGGACCCTGGGATACTGAACTGAGCCAAAGGCAGACACTTACCCGACTAGCTTCCTAGGCGCCCCATGTCAAATTATTTTTAAACTGGCTGCACAATTATATATCTCTGCCAACATTGTATGAGGGTCTCAATTTCCATATATCATCAATAATCGTTATTGTCTTTTTGATTATAGTCATCCTACTGGGTGGGAAGTGGTCTGTCCTTCTTGTTTTCACTTGGATTTCCCTGATGACAAATGTTGAGCATATTTTGCATGGTCATTGTATATCATCTTTGGAGAGATGTCTTGTTGGGGTTAATGTAGAACATGAAATCTATCATAATACCTGGCACACTAAAATGTAACATGGAGGCCACTGGGGGCGACGGAAGGTTTTGGAGGAGGATGTAGGCCTTTGGAATGCCGAGTCCTGCGTTACCACTCTGCCATTGGAAATGGGTGGGGGAGTTGCCTTCCCGAAGCTTTCTTAGCCCAAACGGCTGCCCTGTGATCTAAGAGATGTAGGCATTGGCCCTTAGGCTATGTTTAGCAGAATTTGTGGAACACGCAGATTAGCATATCGTATCTTTCCCGTAAACAGATTCTCCTAGTTTCAGTAAGACCCCTCGTCACACATCACATGCTTAAGACACAGTGATAAGGATTTGTGATTATCCTGAAGGACCAATAAAAGCGGGAGCAAAGAAGAGTAAAGGGCCTTCATCTCTGAGTGTTGACCCCTTGCCTTCTCCTCTCTTTCACAGAAAAGTTTGGAGTAATGTTTCATCTGTCGGTACAGGGATTGCTGGCCATTTCTGACAGTGTGTATTCACATTTTTTACCTATTTATATAGGTTATTTATCTTTTTATTCTAAGTTGTAGGAGTATTGTTTTTTTTTTTTTATTCTAGATAAAAGTCATATATGGTTTACAAATATTTTCTTCTGTTCTATGACTTGTGTTTTCACTTTCTTGATAGTATTGTTTGCGGCACAAAACTTTTTAAATTTTGATGTAGTGCATTTTATCTATTTTGTGTCATTTGTGTTTTCCTCATAGTAAATAAGAAGACTTTGCCTAACCTGAGATCACAAAGATTTATTCCTAAATTTTCTTCTAAAAGTTTTCTCGTTCTAACTCTTACATGTAGTCTATATTTTGAATTAATTTTTGTGTATGGTGTAAGGAAGGGGGATGCCTTTATTTGGTATGTTGATACATAGATGTCCCAGCGACATTTCTTGAAAAGACTGTCCTTTCTCCATTAAATTTTCCTGACATCCCCGTCAAAAATCAGTTGACCACAAATGTATAGGTTTATTTCTGGACTCACAATTCTAGATTTTATTGTAGAAAATAAACAATGGTGGGGCTCCTGGATAGCTCAGTTAAGTGTAATCAGATTCTTGGTTTCACCGAAGGTCATGATCTCAGGGTCATGAGATCAATCCCTCTGTGGTGCTCCATGCTGAGTGGGGAGTCTGCTAGAGATCCTCTCCTTCTCCCCCTGACCCTACCCCCACCTCACGTGCACTCTCCCCCTTCTCCCCCTGACCCTACCCCCACCTCACGTGCTCTCTCTCTCTCAAACAAATAAATAGATTTTTAAAAAATCTTGAAAACAAATAATGGTGAAACATTCAGAGTAGCATGTTTGATTGAATAGCACTACATAAAGTACAATAGAAAACACATCATTTAAAAATCTATCGTTTAATGTTCATTACATAGATTACCTATGTATTTGGGCAAGTTGGACTAGATTTATTTGTAATGAAAATTCCAAAAATGTCTTTAGCTGCCTATGTCTTCTTCAGTCTTTGTGAAAAAACCTAACCATTTAGCCCCATTTAACAGAATACTGCTCCAAGTATTTAGCCATATTAGAACCATAGATTCCATATGTTTCCCCCATGTAAGAACAAGAATGCAAAATAAAAAGATTATAGAAAGAAAACAGTGCTTAGAAATCTGATTATTTCCCCTTAATTTACTAGCTAACATCCCTGCCACTTACTTCGGCCTGCTTATGCCTTCCTAAATCTGCTGAACTTTTGAACTCATTTTGCCTGTATCCTGGACACAGAACCTATTAGGAGTAATCTTAAAGCCAATTTTCATTCCTTCTTTAGTAAGATAAAGAATGTCCCTTGGCCTTATAAAATCAAGTAGGCCATATTTAAGCTATAAGAGAATTCTGTTCAGAAAATGCCTTATCCTAGCCTCTCATGGCCCACTCTGCTCTGCACTGTTTAGTATTCCAGTGAATTCCCTGGTTACCCATCATTTGCCAATCTTCCATCTTTCTCAAAATCTCAGATTGTTCTAAATCTTCTGTTTCTCCCAGCTTCTACTATCTCTCACCTTGAGTATGCCTAAAAGCATCACCAAAGTCCCTCAGGATCTCAGTGTACTCTGAAAACCCTCGAATTTGTATTTACTTACAAGTTTACTTATTCGTTTAATGTTATCCTTTATGGAATTTTCCAATATTGGCCAAAAAAAAAAAAAAAAATCCACTAACATTCTTTAGAAAGTACATGCTTTGAAAGTTTTCGGTATTTTTAGTAGATATATTATATTTAAAGATAATTTGTTTTCTTCTCCCACCTTCACATCTTACTGCCAAAATCAAAATCAGGCCACTTAAATATAAAAATTACTAAAGAAAATAAGAAAAGAATGCATTAACATTTAGTGAAGACTAGTGAAGGAAATTAGACTACAAATTCATTATTTTCTATACATTGTGAAATATTTATTGAGGAGTATGTAAAATAAAGTAAAAGTTGTGAAATAACAGTTTATCCACGTTATGCTGGAAGACCTAACCTTTCATCATTCCTTTAAAAAAAATGAAAGCTAATATTAAGAAATATTGATAGAGTATCCCTGAGAAATAAGAATCTAAAGTTGATACCAAAAACTGTCAGCCACTAAACTATGATTAAATATATTGGGTCAAGCACTGTTTTATTAGCTATATTACAAGGGAGATGACATATTGAAAATCTTTAACACTGGTTTCCTGTCAGTAGTGAAAAATCTTACGTTAACATGAAATCTACCTCTCCATTCCAAGAATTATTTATCGCGTAAAATAGATTGAAGTTGGTGACCAGATGACCAGTAAAATAGATTGATTTTGACAGAAAACCTCCTGGATAAAAAATGAGTCAGACAAGCAGGTAAATTGTCGCCTAGGCTGAAGCCTAGTTCTGGAGACTGAAAAGGTTTAGCCAGCTAGGGAGAGTGGAGTTTGGGGTCCTCTGAGGATCTTCATTGTGCAGTTGGATCAGTGCAAAAGGACAGCCCGCTAGGGGGCAGGGAGGAGTCTGAAGTGCGGAAATCCCTGATACTCATCAGAGGCATGAGGAGCCAATCCGTAAACCTGGGTTCATCCGTCTGTCAGTGGAGGGAATAGATCCTTTTGGTATTATGTTTGTTCAGAAAGTCTCTTTAGTGACCTTTTTTATTCAGAGAGGTGGCCATTATTAATTGTCTTGCTTAAAAGATGTTCATGTTTGTGACCGAGTGTCCCGATCATTTATAAGCAACACAGGCATATTCCAAGTAAAGTTCCATTACTGGACAGATTATTGTTTTTCTTGATGTAAACATGTCATATCTTTCCTTTGTTACATTGACCTTAAACCTCAGACCTTCAGTTCTGCTTCTTAGACAGAAAACACCAGATCTGAACTCATTTGACATTGATTCATAGTGATCCTTTTCTCCTCTCCAGTTACAAGGGATGTAGAGTCCGCTTTCTAAGACTGATCTTTTTATTTGTGCTTTGTGCAGAATACTCTTCCATCCTTAAAGATTTTTCTCCACCCTTCCTTCTTTTTTCTGTGTATTCATCTTCCACCTCTTTATAGGCCATATATAATCCCGGTTTTATTTTATTTTTTAAAAATATTTTATTTATTTGCCAGAGAGAGCGAGTGAGTGCACAAGCAGGGGGAACAGCAGCAGAGGGAAAACCAGGTTCCCCGCTGAGCAAGGTGCCTGACTCAGAACTTGGTCTCAGGACCCTGGGATCATGATCTGAGCTGAAGGCAGACACTTAAGTGACTGAGCCACCCAGGCGTCCCTAATCCCTATTTAAAAAAAAAAAAAAAAAGATATACAACCCTCTTAAGTCTATAAAATATATTAAACATAGAAAGAAATTATTTCTTCCCACTTGTTCCCATTCCTGGTGCCACACTAATTTTGCTTAACCAAACTTCTCAAAAGGAATTACCTAGACTTAGAGTCTTGATTTCCTCATTTTCTAAACATTTCTCAATCTGTGTCTGTCTGACTTCTATCCCTCACCCCACCCTGATGGAAACTGCTCTTTCCAATGTCACCAAGGTTTTTTTGTTTTGTTTTTTTTTAATTTTCAAGTAAGTTTAATATCTATTTCTCACTCCTCACCTTTTTTTTTTAATTTTTTCCCAACATTTTAAATTATGATTTCACCATGTTTCAGAAATTTCTCATCCTTTAGTACCCACTCTTTGGGTTGCTACATTCTACTTGCATGACCACTATCCTCATTTTTTCACTTACATTTTTGTTTTTCTTGATGTTCTGACCCAAGCTTCCCTCTTTTCCCCTTTATCTTTCACATATTTTATAAAGATGTTCTTACACTTCTATGACTGTAGTTGCTATCTCCATACTGTTGATTTCCTACCCTAATCTCTAATTAAGAGTCCACTTCAGGGATATAAAATAGCCTATGTGACTGCCTTTAGAACATATCCACCAGGATATCCTAAAGGTATCCCCAATGCATATTTAAAAGCAAAATCATAGACTTGTGTTATTCAAACCTGCTCTTCCCTATCACAGTGAACAGTATACCACAATAGCTAATATTTAGTGAACACTATCTGCCAGACACTGGGTTAAGTGCTATAAAGTATTATAAACACATTTGCATATTTAATCCTTTAATTTTTGAGATAGGTGCAGTTATTATCCTCCTTTCCAAATGACAGAACTGATGTACAAGCGACACTTGATCAAAGTCAGATATCTGGCAAGTAGTGACAGTCTGGTTGCAGAATTCCTCATTACCACTACTTTCTTCTGCTTTGCTCAAGTCAGAAAGCTAGTTACATACCTGATGCTTCACTGTGTTTTAACCAAAATAAATAAATTACCAGTCCTATAGAACTACTTACAGATAACTAAAAGTCCTAAAAGTTTTCCCTTTCTTTCTTTTTCTTCATTTCTCTTTTTCCTTCTCTCTCTTTTTTAACCTGAATATTCTCTTATTTCTGTCTCTTTAAATATCTTCCAAATCCATTGGTTCCCTCCAGCTGTCATTGTTAGGAATCTACTTCCTGCTTCCTACATCTCTTATGGAGCTTACTCTAATAACCTCTTAACTCAGGTTTCTGTATTTGTTTTTTTGCCATGCCAATCTGTGATTTTCTATCCTATAGTTAGAGTAAGCTTGAAAAAAAAAATACATCTTATTATACTATACATTTGTATGAAAGAATTCAGTTAAATTTTGAACAAAATTTGAAATCTTAACAGTTGATATTATTAATCATGACATGTCCCATATAGGCAGAGTCAAGCATAAGTCAAAAAACCATCTGGAAAGTGAATTTCACAAATAGAGTGATTTTTATTTTTTAAACTATTCATTATAATCAATTTTAGAGGATTAACTATCACAATTAAATTAATCCACTTTAAAAAATCTGTGTAATCCATCTTATTCCATAGAATAAGAGATTTTTATTTGTTTAGAGACTATTTAAATGAACAGTAATTTCATAGTTGTGTATTTGGTATTTAAAGTAGATTTCTTTTGGGATATTATCTCTGATTGAGTTCCTCTCAATAAGGAATCTGCCTTTCTTAGAAATCTAAAGGAATTGATATTATTGGTATTGATAAGGAAAGTGTTTAAAATATATTCTCTTGCTTTTCCATTTCCTGGTTCATTCAGTTTGGAAATTTATATTAATATTTCAAACAATAAAATTGATAAACTATAAAGTTAGAACAGTGCTTTATTAAAAACAATTAAGTGACTAAAAATTTGAAATGGTGGCAATAATTAAATTGAAAGTAAAATTTTAAGTCACAAGAAACATAGTTGATTGTTAATATGATAAATCAGGATACTTATTTCTTATAGTTATGAGTTAATACATTAAATAATAAAATCCCCATTTCAACTTTGTGTGTGTGTGTGTGTGTGTGTGTGTGTATGTATGTGTTTCTTCAGCTAAATAAACATGGAAGTAAAATGGAAGTTCTGAGAGAAGAAATATTTTCTTGGCTTAAATCCCCTTTTACAATATTGCTGGGGTTGATTTACAAATCACATTCTTTGTCCCACAATTATATCTGTCATGGACATAATTTATCAAAAATGGAAGAGGGAATTGTATTGCTGAATGAGCCTGGTGAGTTTTAAAATACAATTTTCAAAAGACAAATGTATACTATACATTCTGAATACTTTTTATTTAGAATTGTTCTAAGCTGCATTTGATGATATATTTGAAATTTAGAATTAATCAATCAGGGGCGCCTGGGTAGCGCAGTCGTTAAGCGTCTGCCTTCGGCTCAGGGCGTGATCCCAGCATTCTGGGATCGAGCCCCACATCAGGCTCCTCCGCCGGGAGCCTGCCTCTTCCTCTCCCACTCCCCCTGCTTGTGTCCCCTCTCTCGCTGGCTGTCTCTATGTCAAATAAATAAAATCTTTAAAAAAAAAAAAAGAATTAATCAATCATTCGGTATGTATGTATTTAGATTTTGATACTTTTGAATAGAACATGAAAGTGTTTTTAGAGATCAGTTGTAGGACCTTGTTAGTATTCCTTTGCCAGAGGTAACTATAAGACTGAAATTACCACAATTTTGGAAATTATATACTAAGGATTGTGTGCTTGATTGTGACAGTCACCAAACAAAGCTGGTGATTTTGTATAGCTCCAGTTGTTAACTATCATATTAACCTCCTTAGTATTCTGAAACAGCTCTGTTTAGTCTGGAAATATTCTTCCTTTATTACACTAGATCTTAATGTCTCAAATTTCAGGGTGCTATTTTGAGATATAAGTGGGAGGGTGTCTTAGTCCATTTAGGTTGTTATAACAAAACACCAGAGACTGGGTGGCTTATTAAACAACAGAAATTCATTCCACACAATTCTGGAGGCTGGGAATTCCAAGATGAAAGCCCCAGTAAATGCAGTGTCAGAGGAGAGCCCATTTCCTGCTTCTTGAACATCTGCCTCTTCCCCTTGTCCTCATGTCTCAGAAGCACCAGGGAGCACTCTGGTCCTCTTTATAAGGGTGCTAATCTCATTCATGAGGGCTTTCCCTTCATGACTTAATCACCTCCTAGGCTCCACCTCCCAATACCATCACATTGGGAATTATATTGTATGACATAATGATTTGTGAGAAATATATATTTGGTCTTTGAGATTATTATGTTTATATAAATTATAATTTGATCATTCTTATATATATTTGTTTATCCACAGTCAGGGCTTCAGCGTATGTATCTCTTCATCTGGTTGTTGATTCATATCCTTTATCATATCCTGTAATAAACTGGTAAACATGTTTCCCTGAGTTCTGTGAGCCTCTGTAGCAAACTAAAGGAACCTAAGGAGGAGGTCCTTAGAATCTCCAGTATGTAACAGGTTGGCCAGAAGCACAGATAAAAAGCCTGGGCCCTGAGACTGGCATCTGAAGTGGGAGTTGGTGGGTAGTCTTGTAGTAATGAGCTCTTAACTTGTGGAATCTGATGCTATCTTCAGATACATGGCGTCAGAATTCAGTTAAATTCCCTGACATCCTGCTGGTGCCTGAGAATTGCATTGTGTTGTGTATGAGGAACCCTCCCACGCACAGAATGCCATTGACTGGGTAGCATAAACAACAGAAATTAATTTCTCACAGTTCTGGAGGCAGGGAAGTCCAACATCAGGGTGTGAGAATGGTCAGGTTCTGGTGAGAGCTCTCCTGGCTTGTAGATAATTGCCTATTCACTGTGTTCTCATATAGCAGAGAGAGAAAACAAGCTCTCTGGTCTGTTCAAATGTACTAATCCCATCTGAGGGCCCTACCTCTTATGACCTCATCTAAACCTAATTATTTCCCAAAGGCCCCATCTCCAAAAACATCACACTAGGGTTTAGGCTTCAACACAGTGAATTTTAGGTGGACACATTTCAGTCCATAGTAATATATGTGGGTATCTGTGTGAGTATGAAAATATATAATACATGTTTTTTAAAGTATCTCTTCCACTAGATGGAGGGGAGAATGTATCTTTTCAGATTTTCATTTTTTCAAGTGTAAGGACAGAGTGAAAAGAAGGAAGTAAACCTGTCTATTACAGGTTACAACCAACATGATTCTATGCCCAGAAAATCTTATGTAATCTGCAAAAAAGCTATTAGAAGTAACAGGATACAAGACCATTGCAAAAATAAATTATATTTCTGTATTTTAGCAACAAATAATTAGAAATTAAAAATAATACCATTTACATAACTTTAAAAATGTGAAATAGGGATAAGTCTAACAAAAAATGTGCAACGTCTCTACACTGCACACTACAAATATTGCTAAAATAAATTAAAGAGGACCTAAATAAATGGAGGGTTGGAGGGCTTACTATTATAATGATATTGCTCCCCAAATTTATTTATAGATTAAGTGCAGTTCCAGTCAGAATTCTAGCAGGCTCTTTTTGTATAACTGACAAACTGATTTTACAATTCACATGGAAATGCAAATGAGCTAGAATAGCCAAGACAATTTTGAAAAAGAAGAACTAGTCTGGAGGATTTATAGAATCTAACTTCAAAATTATAAGACCACAGAAATCAAGACAATTAAGAATATACAAATAGAGTAAACAAAATACAGAGTCCAGAAATAGATCCATATATATGTGGTCAGCTGATTTTCAACCAAACTACAAAAGTAAATCATTGGAGAAAAGATGGTCTTCAGTCAGTGGTTTTAGAAAAATTAGATACCTGCATGCAGAAAGAAACTGTGATTCATACTGCACACTGTTCAACTCAAAAATGGACCATAGATCTAAATGTAAAACCTAAAACTATAAAACTTCCGGAAGAAAATGTAAAAGAAAATCTTTGTGACCTTGGGCTAAGTGAAGTTTCTTTGAATATAACACCAAAAGCACAATCCATTAAGATAAATCATAAATTGAGCTTTATCAAAATCAAGAAACTGCTACTCTTTGAAAGACATTTTAAGAGAATAAAGGCAAGCCACTGACTGGATGAAAATAATGACAAATCACATAGCTGATAAAGGACTCATATTTAGGACTTATATATAAAGTGCTCTCAAAATTCAGTAATTTGTAAACTATGCAGTTTTAAAAAGTGGGCAAAGAAGGCATGGAAACATCCTAAATGTTCATGGATAGGTGAATGGATAAATAAAATGTGACAAACACACACGCATGCACACACACACACACAGTGGATATTGTTCAACTATACAAAGGAAATCCTGCTGTTTGCAACAACACTTATGGACCCAGAGGGCATTATATGCTAAGTGAAATAAGTCAGAGAAAGAGAAATACCGTATGATATCACTTACATGTGGAATCAAAAACACAGAACTCTTAGAGTAGTTGCCAAGAGCCTAGAGGTGGAAGAAATGGGGAGATGTTGGTCAAAGGATACAAGCTTACAAACTTTGTATATATAACATTATCCAAAATTATAAAATGAGTAAGCTCCAGGGACTAATGTACACGTGGTAACTATAGATAACAATATTGTAGGGTACACTTGAAAGTTGCTATGAGAGTAGAACTTTTTAATGCTCTCACCAGAACGACAAAAACAAAATTGTAATTATGTAAGGTGAAGACTATGTTAACTAACATTATTGTGGTGAACATTTTGCAGTATATATGTGTACCAAATCATCACATTGAATACCTTAAACTTACACAATGTTATGTCAATTATATATCAATGAATCTGGGAAAAAATTTTAAAAAATGGGCAAAACATTTAAACAGGCACTTTATCAGAGAAGATACATGAATGGCAAATAAGTACATGAAAAAATGTTTAAGAAGATAAGTCAATAGGGACATGCAAATTAAATCATAATGAGATACCACTTCACCTATAAGAATGGCTAAAATTAAAAAAGATTAATCATACCAAATGTTGGTAAAGATGCTAAGCCACTAGGACTCTATCACATGTAGCTGATGAGAACTCAA
Source organism: Ursus maritimus (assembly GCF_017311325.1). Lineage (NCBI taxonomy): Eukaryota > Metazoa > Chordata > Mammalia > Carnivora > Ursidae > Ursus > Ursus maritimus. The sequence continues at coordinate 57,679,870 of NW_024423453.1, forward strand.
ACCAGTGCAAATACTTTGGAAAATAGTTTAGCAATTTCTTAAATAGTTAAACATGTACCTTCTTTTTGACCAAAACATTCGCTTGTAGGTATTTATCCCAAAGAAATAAAAGCATATAGTCTATACAAAAACTTGTATATGAATGCAGACTTATTTTTAAGAGTCAAAAATGGGAAACACGCCAAATGTCCCTTACCAGGTGAATGGATATACAAACTGTGGTATAGCCATACAATTGAGTACTACTCAGCAATTTAAAAAATGCACAATTAATTCATGCAACAGGGATCAATGCCAGAATACTTAACACTGAATGAAAGAAACCAGACCTCTCAAAAAAGAATACATACTGTATTATTCTATTTAAATAATATTCTAGAAAATACAAACTATAGTGAAAGACAGCAGATCTGATCGCTTGAGGATTGTGTGGGAGGTGCTGTTAGTTGAAAGGGGTAGAGAAGAACAGAGTAAGGGATTACAAAGGGCGCAAAGAAACTTTTGGTGGTGATTCATTATCATTATTGTGGCGAAAGTTTCAATGTGGAATCTTATCAAAGAATAGATTTGAAAAGTAGAAACATTGCATGTCAATTAAACCTCAATAAAGCTGTTACACAAAACTTTAAAGCATGATTTTAATTTATTCAATTAAGGAAAATCTCAATTATTTCTATATCCTGTATTTTAATGCATTTTTTTAAAGAGGACGTGTTTTCAGATACTGATTTTGTTGTTGTTAACTTCTGGGACTTAAAGTCTGTAGTAGTGTAGTTTTGGGGCAAGGAATCCGAGCTGCAAAATTTTCTCAGCTTATTTCACAACTGAAGAAAAAAAGAATAAGCTGTATTTGTCTGTGTTTTTTAAGATTCTTTGCTTCAAAACCACTTGAATTATGGCATTTTGTTTAAAATGACCTTTAGATTACTTCAAAAACATTGCTGTAGAAGCATTTTTCATGATTACTAAGGTGATAGTAAGAATGATAAAAAAGAAAATCTGGCCCACTCTGATTTGGAACAAAGGGTATTTCAGGTTGGAAAAGAAATGAAGAAAGCAGTTTTTCTGTGCCGGGATCAGATTAAGTTCACATTCAAGCTATAATCCTTTCTTAACTGTTCCCAGAAATATCTTATAAAAATGTAGTCATTTAGAAGAAGTGGTTTCATATGAATTATTTCCCTTATACCTAGGCTTTTAATTGTTTTCTTTGTAAGAGTAGTTCCTACTTCACCCCTAATTTAGTTCAGAAATGAAAACTAGTTGAAAGTTTTATCAGAGCGGTGAAGACACTCCCTCATAGATAATTTGAAATGTGAATAATGAACTGCTGTAATACACACTCACGACTTAGATAGACTTTGTCTAAATCCCCTTTAAATAGTAAGTGTGTTGGCTGCTTGACTGCTGTCTCTTCCCTAGCAGTTTTCTAGACAAGCTATCTCTCTCAGTGAAGTCAGACTGTCTCTTCATAGTGTGGGTCACATGTATATCAGCCAACTTGTTAAAGCTCAAAGTGAGGGGGATAGCTGCCAACCTTACTAAGTGCAGATTTCATTTTCATTATCAGTAGGTTAACTGTTCCCTGGGTCTCTTAATTAAGGTCAGTCTGATTCAATAGTCTGCAGCCTTCTTGAAGTCAGTGTGCTTTCTCTGTTTTTCCATGTTTTTTAAAAAAATTTTTTATTGCTATTATCTATTAACCAGGTGAATGACATAAACAGACTTTGGTTCAGGGTCAGATATCAGAATTTAATCCTAATATTTCCCATGCACTATTTCCATACATTTTCAAATTAAAGTTGTGCAGCTAATAATCATTTGGGAATTTTTGAATTATTTAGGTCATTTAGGGACAATTTTTTAATATTTCAGACACATTAAATGAAATAGCAAGTGGATGTTTTCCAAATCAGTTTTGTTTCCTTCTACAATATATGTATCTGGTTTGATATTCTGTGTAGAAATCACTAAGGTCTGTAGTGGGTTAGCATTGAAGAGACTCTCTTCTTCCCCTTTTACCCTCTTTGTGGAGATCAAGGTTTAATAAAGGGGAGGGGAAGCTCAGATCTTGGGAAGTCATAGAGCAGTAGAGTAGAAATAGAGTGGAAAGCAGTAGAGCACATGGAGTTTAGGAAAATGCACAATGCGGAGTCTCTACTATGGTAATTTTCATTATGTAAATACAGCATTCAACTTCTGTTTGATGCCTTCAAGGTTTCCTTTTCCTCCCCACCAGCCAAAGAGAAGAGATACAGCTCAGCAGTGAATGAAGGAATTTGGCATGAGGAAGGGAGAGAGAGGAATTCTTTTGAAAGGACAGAAGGTATTAAGGAGGGCACGTATTGCATGGTGCACTGGGTGTTATACGCAAGTAATGAATATGGAACTTTACATCAAAAACTAGGGATGTACTGTATGGTGACTAACATAATATAATAATATTATTAAAAAAAAGAAGGAACAAATAAAGTATTTCATTTAGTTTTGTCAGTTAAGTCGAAGTATTTGCTAATTATGTGGTACTTTTGGAAATCTTTATAGGTAGAATTGTGTGTGTGTGTGTGTGTGTGTGTGTGTGTGTGTGTGTGTGTGTTTCCAGCTACCAGTCCTCTGACCACAATATATACCTCAATAAATACCAACATAGTGTTTAGGACACTAAGCCTCCTTTTTGGTTACTAAGAATCTCAGTTCAACCCCAGTCTGAGTGATGAGGAAAACTTGTAGTCATCTTAGGACATTTCATACTTTGGGTCTATTGTCTAGTTGTTGTTGTTGTTGTTGTTGTTGTTGTCGTTTTTGCTTAAGCAGTTCCAGAAATCTGTAGTGGTTCAAACTAAGCTTTGTTGTCTGTCATTTTACCATACAGTGCACATATTTTAAAAACATTAAAAAAAAAAAAAGAGGATTCTACATATATGGAAAGGAAGACCTAGACTTTTCACATTGAAGTAGAGAAACAAATAAATTTAGTGGTAAAGATTGCATGTTTTAGAGTAAGACAAAATTGGATTCAAAGCCTTCATTAATTCCTTATAACCTTGGGAAGACTGGTTACATAAAATCACTGTCACTTAACTTCTTGATTTTGAAAATAAAAAAAAATCAACTGCTATATAGTACTGTGGTAAAAACTAAATAAGATAATTTTATTAATACTCAGTGTTAGCACCAATTTTAGCCACCACTGCCAGTCATTGTTATGATTTTAGTTACAGTTGGTTTTAAGCTCCAAACTCATTTGAAGTGTAACATTTTATAGATGCGATGCGGGTTGGGGGAAAGGGTTAATCTATCAAGAGCTATTTAAACTGAGATCTTTATTCTGCCTGGGTTTGACTGAAAGAAAAAGATGATGTTATTTTGAGGGAATCAAATGCTTCCTTTTTCCTTAAAGAATGACATAAAGGTGAAAAAAATTACACTATATTCTGCCTTTAAATCCTGCTAGCATCCCTGCTCTCCTGAAGGTACATGGATTCTTCACACAGCTACAGTCATAATGCAGTGCATCTGAGGAGAATATAGATTTGTTTTAATAGTCATATTCAGGGCACCTGGGTGTCTCAGTTGGTAAGCATCTGCCTTTGGCTCAGGGTCCTGGGATGGAGCCCTGCCTCAGGCTCTCTGCTCACTGGGGAGTCTGCTTCTCCCTCTCCTCTGCTCCTCCCCACTGCTCCTGCTCTCTCTCAAATAAAGAAATAAATCTTAAAAAAATAAAAAAAAATAGTCATATTCAAAGCAAGTTCTGAGAACAAGCATCAACTTTTTCATTGAATTTTGGAGATTCCCATCTTCTAGAGTGTTTTTCAGATAATATTATGGTAACATAAGTAGCATATTTACACGTTATTAATGATTTTTAGTTAGTTGTGCCAACCAATAACCAAACATCTCTAGTTATGTCTTTATTTTCTTAAATTTCATTTCAGAGTGTCTTTTTCTGTATTTGTATAATATGAAAGGCAGCTTAATCAGTAGTCCCATATTTGCTAAGTACATCTTTTATTTTCAGGATTGTCATTTTTTTTTTTTAATTATTTCCCACTGATTAGCTCCTTTTTAGAATGTGAAGAAGTTCTCAGGGAAAGATGAATATTCTTGAATTAAAATTATAAAAGGATAATTTAAAGAGTGAAATTTGATAAACAAGAAAATCTGTTCATATTAGGAATATCTACAAGGGAAATCCTGTGAATCTAAAATTAACCAGAGTGTTAAAATGACAAGATAATAAGATTCTGTCATACTGTAAAGATGTTACCAGAGCAGTGATATTTAGTGCTCAGCAGAGTTTGGGGATTACTTTTTTTTCTTTTTCCTTTTCTCTGAAAGAAACAAGTCCTTATAGAGTAATTTTGGGGAGGAATGGAAAAAGTAAATTTGTTCACAGGAGAATATTTTTTGTTTGTCACTTCTCAATGACTTAGAGTTTAAATATGTCTTTAGTTAATAGGAGCAATAAGGAGATTGACAGGACATTTAATAATATAAAATTAAAGTATTAACAGCTCAGAGAAATCATTAGAACAACAGGATCAATGAAATGATAGTGGATAATATAAGGAAAAACAGTATTTCTTAAAATTTGGCAAAAATGATTTTTTAATTAAAATTTAATTTAATTAAAATTGTATTGATTTCTTTCTTGTTCCTCCTGGCATTTGAAAATACTTTTGTGAGTTGGTTATAAAGTCTCAGGAAGTCAAGGAAAAGAACATTTTAAAATACTAAAATGAATGCCCACTGACCATTGAAAAGTTTGTAAGTTATATGAAACAAATATAGCTGATCAATGATCTTCAAGTGTTAAGGTTATAAAAGACTTGGTCTTTTATAGATCTATATCTTTCCTGAAAGATTGAGGATCTGTTATTGTTTGATTTTTGAATTTTAGACACATCATTCATTCTTTCAATAAACCTACCATGTGCCATCCTTTTTCAGTGGGACTATTTGTGATCTGCTAATATTTTCTTCAGAATGTTTGCATTCTTGTTCATAAGTATATTGTAAGTCATTTTCTTGTAATGTTCTCACTTCCTGGTTTGGAGATGATACTGGCTTCAAAAATGAATTGAAAATCATTCCTTCCTCATTTCTGAAAAGGCTTGTACACTATTGGTATGATTTCTTCCACAAATATTATATAGAACTCACTAGTGAAACTGGTAGTGTTCTATGTGAAAAGATTTTTAAATATTAATTAAATATCTTTAGATATTTATGGCTATTCAGATTTTCTGTTTCTTTTGAGATCAACATTGGTAAGTTGATTTCCTATGTCATCTTATTTCTTCACTTATTTGCCGAAACATTGTTCATACGAGATCACATTTTATCATTATAAAGTTAATATTCTGTAGTGTCTCTTTTATCATTCTGACATTGGTAAATTTTTTTTTCTTGATTTTTCTACTGTTGATTGTTGTATTTAAAAGTCCACAGTCATCTCTTAGAAATATCAAATATTAGCTTCTTATATTTTTTTCTATTATGTTTTGATTTTCTATTTTATTGAATTCTGTTCTTCATTGTTTCCTTTCTCTTGCTTAATTTGGTCTTAGTTGGTTATTCTTCTGCCTCTGAAAATGGAACCTTCAATCATTGATCTTTTGATTTGTATTTTATTGTTAACTAACCTGACTCAGAAAAACCTGCTCTTCCTGCTGTGGTTCTTCTTTACTCTCACAGTACTATCATACTTAGGACACTTCTGACACCAGGTGTGTGAGTTTGTTTGTTTGTTTCCCCACATCAAGCAATTCTGCAACATGAACTGGGTGTCCTACAGTGTAGCTCAATTCTGAAACTGCCTACCTAGAAATTGTATCAGATCCCAGAGATTAAGGGCTCAGTCTCACAAAGCTGCTTCCCTCCCTCCAATGTCAGTCATAAGTCCAAGCTGTTACCTGTGCTTCTTGACCTGTAGGCTGTAAATTGGAAGTTCCCAAGACTCCCTCCTTGGGCTCCATTAATTTGGTAGAATGACTCACACAACTCAGGAAAACAATTTACTTTTTATCAGTTTATTTTAAAAGGATATGACAAAAGATACAGATAAAAATCCACATGGAAGTGATACATAGGGCAAAGTGTGTAGAAAGGGGCATAGAGCTTCCATGCCCTCTCCAGGTGTACCACTCTCCTGGCACCTCTGCTAGTTCCAACCTGGAAATTTTATGAACGCCATACTATTAAGATTTTTACGGAGGTCTCAACACAGAGGCACGATCAGTTATTAACTCCATTTTTATCCCTTCTCCCCTCTGTAGACAATGGAGGGTGGCGATGAAAATTCCAAGCCTCCAATCCTGGTTTTGCCTTTCTGGTGATTAGCCCCACTCATGAGCCCACCAAGAGTCACTTCGTTAGAACACAAGATGCTCCTATCACCCAAGAAATTCCAAGAGTTAAAAAAAAAAAAAAAAGTTCCTAACGCTCTTATCACTTGGGAAATTCCGAAGGATTTAGGAGTTCTGTGCTAGGAACCAGAATTGGAGACTAATATGTATATTTTTATGTATACCTTCTACATTTCTCATACAACCTTATTAAAATTTACTTATTTTTTAATTTAAATTCAATTAGACAACATATAGTAAGTACATCGTTAGTTTCAGATGTAGTGTTCAATAATTCATCAGTTGCCTATAACACCAGTGCTCATCATATCACATGCCCTCCTAAATGCCCATCACCCAATTACCCATCCCCCCACCCAGCTCCCCTCCAGCAACTCTGAGTTTGTTTCCTATAGTTGAGAGTCTCTCATGGTTTTTCTCCCTCTTTGATGACTTCCCATTCAGTTTTCCCTCCCTTCTCCTATGATCGTCTGTGCTGTTTCATATTCTGCATATGAGTGAAACCATATGATAATTGTCTTTCTCTGATTGACTTCTTTGCTCAGCATAATACCCTCCAGTTCCATGTCAGTGAAATGGTAAGCATTTATCCTTTCTGCTGGCTAATATTCTCTTGTGTGTGTATATATATACCACACATCTTTTTTCCATTCATCTGTTAATGGACATCTCAGCTCTTTCCACAGGTTGGCAATTGTGGACATTTCTGCTATGAACATTGGGGTGCAGGTGCCCCTTCAGAACACCACATTTGTATCTTTGGGGCAATACCTAGTAGTGCAATTGCTGCATTGTAGAGTAGCTCTATTTTTAACTTCTTGGGGGAACGGCTATACCATTTTCCAGAGTAGCTGTACCAGCTTGCTTTCCCACCAACAGTGTAAGAGGGTCCCCCTTTCTCGGCATCCTTGACAAAATTTGTTGTTTCCTGTGTTGTTGATTTTAGCCATTCTGACTGGTATGAGGTGATATCTCACTGTGGTTTTAATTTGTATTTCCCTGATGTCAAGTGATGTGGGGCATTTTTTCATGTGTCTGTTGGCCATGTGTATCTCTTCTTTGGAGAAATGTCTGTTCATGTCTTCTGCCCATTTCTTGACTGGATTATTTGTTCTTTTAGTGTTGAGTTTGATAAGTTCTTTATAGACCTTGGATACTAGCCCTTTATCTAATATGTCATTTGTAAATATCTTCTCCCATTCTGTAGGTTACCTTTTAGTTTTGTCAACTATTTCCTGTGCTGTTCAGAAGCTTTGGAACTTGATGAGGTCCTAATAGTTCATTTTTGCTTTTGTTTCCCTTGCCTTTGGAGATGTGTCTAGCAAGAAATCAGCTGAATCACAGAGGTGGCTGCCTGTGTTCTCCTCTAGGATTTCGATCGATTCCTTATCTAAGATTTAGGTCGTTCATCCATTTTCACTTTATCTTTTTGTATGGTGTAATAAAATGGTCCAGTTTCATTCTTCTACATGTCACAGTTCAATTATCCCAACACCATTTATTGAAGAGACTGTCCTTTTTCCGTTGGCTCTTCTTTCCTGCTTTGTTGAAGGTTAGTTGACTACAGAGTTGAGGGTCCATTTCTGGGTTCTCCATGCTGTTCCATTGATCTATGTGTCTGTTTTTGTTCCAGTAATATAGTGTCTTGATGATTATGGCTTTGTAATACAGCTTAAAGTCTGGAATTGTGATGCCACCAGCTTTGGTTTTCTTTTTCAACATTCCCCTGCCTCTTTGGGGTCTTTTCGGTTCCATACAAATTGTAGGATTATTTGTTGCAACTCTGTGGAAAAAGTTGATGGTATTTTGATAGGGATTGCATTGAATGTGTAGACTGCTCTGGGTAGCATAGATACTTTAACAATATTCTTGCAATCCATGAGAATGGACTGTTTTTCCATTTCTTTGTGTCTTCCTCAATTTCTTTCATAAGTGTTCTGTTGCTTTTAGCTTTCAGATCCTTTATCTTTTTGGTTAGGTTTATTCCTAGGTAACTTATGGTTTTGGATGCATTGTAAAATGGATCGATTCCTTAATTTCTCTCTTTTGTCTCATTGTTAGTATATAGAAATGCAACAGATTTCTGTGCATTGATTTCATATCCTGCCACTTTGCTGAATTTCTGTATGAGTTCCAGCAATTTTGGGGGTGGAGTCTTTTGGCTTTTCCACATAAAGAATCATGTCATCTGTGAAGAGTGAGAGTTTGACTTCTTTGCCAATTTGAATGCCTTTCATTTCTTTTTGTTGTCTGATAGCTGAGGCTAGGACTTCTAGTACTATGTTGAACAACAGTGGCCAAGATCTCAAATGCTTTCTAAATAGTACTCACTCCCTCTCTCTCTTTCTTCTTCCTCCGGGACTCCCTCCAGTAATTCTAATATTGTTTTACTTTATGGTACCATTGATTTTCTAAGCCTCCCCTCATGGTCCATTAGTTGTTTTTCTCTCTCTCCCTCAGTTTCCTTTCTTCCCATCATTTTGTCTTCTATATCACTAATTCTCTATTCTGCCTCATTTACCCTTGCTGTTAGAGCATTCATTTCAGGCTGCATCTCAGCCTGATTAGCGTTTATTTCTGCAAGAGATTCTCTAGTGTCTTTATGCTTTTTCAAGCCTAGCTAGTAACTTTATAGTGGTTATCCTGAATTGCAGCTCTGACTTTTTTCTTATATCCATATCGATTAGATCTGTGGCAGAGAGTATTACCTCTGGTTATTTTCTTCCTTGTGAATTCCTCCTTCAAGTTATTTTGCCCAGAGAAGAATGGATGAACGAGATAA
>NW_024423453.1:57689029-57853662 GCF_017311325.1 Ursus maritimus
ATATATATATATATATATATATATATATATATATATATACACACACACACACACACACACACACAAATAGAGTTGAATACAGTGAAAGGAAGCCCAAAATGAGGAATATATCTATAAACTGTAAATGTAAAAATGAACGTTAAAAAAAGACTTAAAAACAAAGAGTTGAGAAAATAAGAAACTAGTTGAACAGCAAAAAAAGCAAAAAAGAAAAGGAAAATTTTAAGCTGAATGATAAAAGAATCATGAGACGAAACCTTGAATTCTATATACTATTTTCCCCTATTTTGGTGTTTTGCAGTTCCATGTGCTCAGTAAATTTGGTATTCCCCTGATATTCCAGCTAGTCTTCTGGGGGAAGGGCCTGCTGTGCAGATTCTCAGGTATCTTTGCCTGGGCAGAGTTGTACCACCCTGCCAAGGGGCCAGGTTCAGTGTAAGCTGCTGCAGGTTGTTCTATGTGGCTTTAGCTCCCTGAAGGCTTTCTGAGCGGCTTTAGAGGATGAAAATAAAAATGGCCACACCTCATTCTCCAGCCCTGGAGCTGAAAGATCTCAGCTTCCTCTTCAGGAAACCTTCAGGGAAAAGCAGTCTTTGATTTTGTGTGTACCATATTCTACAAAGTCCTGCAGTGCACACTCATGCTGATCCTCCCTGAGCGAGAGAGGAGGAGGGTAGCCACAGCCTGCTGCTTGCAGGCTCCTCACACAGAAAGCAGTCACCCAATTGCATGGCAGTTCACAGTTGATGGCAAACCTAGCTGAGAGCCCACTCCCAGGCTTGCTGATTGTAGCCTGCTTCCCCACTCCAATGCTTGGGAACTCTGCTGGCTCAGGCACCCCCATTCGTTCTGTGACCCTGGGGATCTTGAGATCACATTGTTCCACCTAGTATTCTACCCCATTTTGCAACCTGAGCACCTTTCAGGCAGGGATGTCTCTCACTGGGGCAGGCTTTTAAAAGTTCTGATTTTGCCCCCAGGGGCTGTATCACTTTCCAGTAGGTGGCTTAAGGAGGCTCTTAATCCCCTCCATTTATCTACCAATGTATCCCCTCCAGTTCTCTTCTCCACACTCCTACCTTGCATACAATGGTTGCTTTTTTATTTGTAGAATTCCAGCAATTCTTTTCTTACATCTCAGGTTGAATTCATAGGTAGTCAGAATGATTTGATAGTTATCTAGCTAAATTCAAGGGACCAGAGGAAATGAGGTCCCTTACTCTCCCTCCATCTTGCCTCCCTCCCCTAAAATTTACTCATTTTAAAAAATGTTCTTTTTATGTTCCAGGAACTTGCTTAGGTACTACATTACATATGAGTATCATATTTCATTGGTCTGCTCTTGCTTGTGCCACTTCCTTAGACTTTTCTTGGTTTTGATGTTCTTGACAGTGTTTAGGAGTAGTAATCAGGTATTTTGTATATTATCTCTGTATATGGATAAGTCTCATGTTTTTCTCGTAGTTATATGGGAGTTGTGTCCTTTGGGAGGAAGACCATAGAGCTAAGTGCCATTTCATTACATCAAGGATATGTACTGTCCTAACACAACTTATCACTGTTGATGTTAAGCTTGGTAACACCTGGCTTTTGTCAGGTTAGTCAGATTTCTCCACTGTGAAGTTATTCTTTTTTTTCTCTTTACATAATACATTTTTTACAAGGTACTCATGAGAATCCACACTTACGGAGTGGGTAATTATGCTCTACCTACTTCATGAAAGGGTATCTACATGTTATTAGGAATTCTTCTGCATGGGAGATGTTTTCCATTTATTTTAATCATTTATTTATATCGGTATGGATTTATGGATATTATTTTATACTTTTAATTCAGTGCTCTTTCTCGGGGGTTACAATGTTGGCCATTGTGAGAAATTGACATTTCTCCATCATTTTTTAAAGTCCTTCCTTCCTTTCTTGCACTACAAGTACTACAGGCTCATTTTGTTTATTTCCTGTCCTAGTCCTAGAATCAGTCATGTATCCAGTAGGCCCTATAGTTTTATTTAAATTGGGAAGTTAGACTTTGAGCTCTGGATGCTAGGCATGTTTGTTACTCAGGGAGGGGGTGTCATTTCTTCTGTATTATTCCAGTTTACAGTAAGGAAATATATGTGCATATCCATACCTGTGTGTATACACCTATCTATAAATACTTCTGTATGTAACTTTGTCTCATTATAGAGGTATACATGAGTTTATTCTGATGTCTCCAATTCTAATCTATTACCATATGGATCATTCTAGCCTTCTCATCTTGCTTATTTATAAATTTCCCATCCCGAAGAAACCTGACTCCTGCCAGCCATTATACATTTACTCAATTTTCCAATTCCAGTATACATGTATAGCACTATTAGAATTGTTAATTCACATTTCCATGGGAAATAATTTTATCAACTAGAGTACATTGCTTGTATATACTTGCTTATGCCTTAGTCTTACAGACTTCTCTCATTTCCAGAGTGTTTTTATGCTGCTTCCTCTGGTGAAGTTGCTTAACAGAACTGTAATAAGTTAGATGATTTTCTCACATTTTGCATTCCATCAGAGGACTCCCCAACCTATTAAATGATTTTAAAATTAGCATACATTAACATTTACTCTTTGGGTTATAAAGTTTTATTGGTTTTGACAAATATATAGGATAAGATATATACTATTACCGTATCATACAAAAAGCTTTATTAGCCTAAAAGAACCCTGTGTTTCACCTATTCACCCTTCTCTCTGAACATCTTACAATCATTGAGCATTTGTTTCACCTCTATAGTTTTACTTTTTATAGAATATTGTAATTAGAATCATCCAGTATATAGCTTTTCAGACTGGCTTCTTTTGTTTAGCGATATGCATTTAAGATTCAAGTATGTCTTTTTGTGTCTTATTGGTCCTTTCATCTTATTAATGAACAATATTCTATTGTGTGGATATACCACAGTTTGCTTATTCATTCACGTATTAAATGCTGTGTTTGTTGTTTTCAATTTTGCAATTATGAATAGGCTATATAAATATAAATCTGCTGTATCTTGTGTGAACATAGATTTTAAATCTGTTAGGTAAATACCTAGAAGCATAGCTGGCCTATGTGGTAAGAACATGTTTAGTTTTCCTGTGTTAGTATGTTTATATAGACAATCATGTTTTGTTCAGAAAAAAGATAGTTATTTCTTCTTCTGTTTTCTTCTTTTCTGATCATTATATCTTTCAGTTCCCCATTTCTGTCCCACATCACTTCTTATCCCTCTGAAGAACTTATTTTAATACTTATTTCTCAGCAGGTCTACTAATCATGAATTCCCTCATTTTTACTTTTTCTGATAAAGTCATTTTTGAAAGATAGTTTTATATGCCGTAGAATTCTAGATTGGTATTTTTTAATTTTGACATTTTAAAATATTTCACTCCAATATCTTCTTCCATGCATACTTTCTAATATGGCAGGCCTAGGTACAGTTTTTTGTTGTTATTGCTATTTATCCTATTCTCTGATCTTCCTGGGTCTCTGGTTGGTTAATCTCATTAATTTGGTAAGTTCCAAATTACCATTAGTAATTTAAATATTTCTTCTGTTACTTACTCTCTTCTCTTTCTGATATTCAAAATATACTTTTGTTATGCCTTTTGCAATTGCTCCGTAGCTCTTGGATTTTCTGGGATTTATTTTATTTTTACTTTTTAATTTTTTTTCAATTTTTCTGGAGAAGTTTTACTGACATTTTCAAGCTCATTAATTCTTTCCTTGGTCATATCCATTCTACAGATGAGCCTATCAGAGACATTCTTCATTTTCATTTCTGTTACAGTATTTTAATTTCTAGCATTTACTTTAGATTATTTTTTAGACTTCTCTCTGCTTACGTGCTATGTTTATTCTTACATGCTGTCTACTTTCTCCATTAACATACCAATCATGCAGCACCGGGGTGGCTCAGTCAGTTAAGTGTCCAACTCTTGAATTCAGCTCAGATCATGATCTCAGGGTCATGAGATCCAGCCCTGCCTTGGGCTCCACACTTGACAGAGTCTGCTTGAGATTCTCTCTCCCTCTCCTTCTACTCCTCCCCGCTCTCTCTCTCTCTTTCTCAAATAAACACCTATTTAAAACAAACAAACATACCAATCATAGGTGTTTAAAATTCCATGTCTGATAATTCCAGAATCTTTGTCATATCTGAATCTGATTCTTATTTTTGTTTTGTCTCGTCAAATGTTTTTTTCTTGCTTTTTGGAATATCTTGTTATTTTTCATTGAAATCTGAACGTGATGTATTGGGTAACAGAAACTGAGGTGTGAGGCCTTTAGTGTGACAATTTTTATTAACCTAGATAGAAGTTGATTATTGCTTAATGTTTGTTGTAGTTGCAGGTTAGAGGCTTCAGATTCCTTTAACATCCTTGTTTTTGTCTTCTCTTTTGACTTTGGGCTTTTGTAGGCCCTCCTCCTAAGAGATACTGCATGTTACAGCTCTTTCAGCTGTGTACCATTGTTTTTATACAAATGTCTTTTTTTACGTGGTGGTCAGGTGGGGAGGAGGGAAAGCTGTCTATAGTCTTATGACTAAAATTATTTTTTTAGTTGTCCTGTGCATCAAGACTATGACATTCAAACTATTTTCCATTGGTATAGATTCCTTCCCACCCACCCAGTCCCTTGCTGAGACAAAAAAATGCTAGAAGGGGATAGATTGGGAGGACTACCTCTTCCACACTGGGATCAGGTTTAATTAAAATCAATGCCCCTGAAGGCTTTGCCTTTGTTACGGAAAAGCTTAGACAAAATCCACAATAATTACTTTTCTTCTTCCCCTGTCAGATTCTAGTGGGTATCTTTCTCAGATTTCTACCATCAGACCTGGTGAAATTCCTGGAAATAAAGTCTGTGAAAATGTGGGGATCACCACTGAACCTTCTGCTCCAAGGAGTTTCTCACTCTTAAACTAATACACATTCAACCTACAGCAGTTTGTCAAAATGACCATTTAAATTTCTCTGCTAGTTTATGGCTTAGGCAGCTTCTTCTCCAGGTAAGCAGATCCTGTCTGTGGCTCTCTTGATGTGCCTGTGTCTTCAGATTTTAGAGTTGTGGTTTGTTCTGCAACTTTAATTCCCATGGGTCAAACAATAAAGTAGGCTAAGTTTGAATGGCTTTTTCTTGTTGATACATTGGAAATGACAAATTTCAAGCTCTTTACATATTGGGACTGAAACAGTAAGTCCTCCAGACCATCAGTATTTAAACCTTTTTCCTCTTCCAAGATGTTAAAGCTTTTCTTTCTAAGCATTGCTTTTGCTAAATCACACATATGTCCATACAGTATTTTCATATTCTTTCAGCTGGCAATTGATTCTAGTGTTACTTGATATATGTTTTGTGAAATGATTAGGAAGAAATATTTTACTGAACTTGTGAGTATTGAGGCTTTTCCTCATACTGTATTTATTGATTTCTAATTTAATGCTTTGATTGTAGTTTTACAAGTTTGATCTTTTTCAGTGTAATATGTTTTCATTTCCCACTGTATGGTCTACCTTGATGAGTAGTCAATGTATAATTTTTTTTAAAAAAAATGTGTGTTCTAGAGCTGGAAGATGTAGAGCTCTTTAATTGAGTTTCATTCATTATGTTGTTTAGGTCTTCTATATAATAATCAATTTTTAGCTGTTCTGTCAAATACTGAGAGATGGTTGTTAAAATTCCCCATTGTGATTGCAGATTTATTTTAATTTTCTGTTTAGTTTTTGTTTCATATATTTGAAAGTCATTCATACACACATGTACACATACACATGCACACACACGGCACAATATTCTTGATGAATTCTTTTCAAGATAATGAAATATATCTTATTAAATTTCCTTAATGGTAATAGCCACACCTGTTTTCACATGATTGTGTTTTGCACTGTAAAATTCTTTCATCCTCCCCCTTTTTTCCCCTAATAATTAATGTGCTTTTCTTTTAAAAAGTGGTAAAAATAATTAATTAATTAATTAATTAATTAAAAAACATATCACTGGTTCCCACTTTTGTATCAAGTCTCCCAGTCTCTGCCTTAAATCAGAAGTAGTAGGTCCATTTACAGTTAATTTTTTTAAACAGTGGGTTTAGCTGTTGTGCTTTACTCTGTATTTGCTGTTAACCTGTTCCATTTATTATTTCTTTATAAATGTATTTTCTTTATAAATGCCTCTTTTAGTATTGAGCAGTATTGTTATTATTTTATAATCAGTTCTTTCTCCTTTATTGGCTTTTTTAGCTACATATTTTATTATTTTTAACGGTTGCTGAAGGGATTGACACAGTATAATTCTGTTTGCACGTTTCATATTTTGTGCTATTTTTGTCATAAATAATACTTGTACATATATTTTTAACCACAACATATCTATATATGCTATTGTTTTTCTTGCACATTTGTTGTTGACTTTTATCAGAAAAGTTGCAAGGAGTGTATGAAAAAGTCTATTAAAGCTTTCTCAGATATAACACTTTTTAACATTTTGTCACATTTGCCTTATAATTTCTCTATATCATTTATGAATAGATAGCTGTGCCAAGTCTTTAAGTGTCTCAAATTCAAAATCATCTTGTTCACTTAGGAAAAAAAACATAAATTGGAATGGCAATATGGAAAAAGTGGTTTGGCAGTATATGCCTAGTGTCATTTTAAAATTATTTAAATCTTACTTGCAGTGTAGAAATAAATTTTATGAAATTAACCAGGGTTCTCTGCAAAATGCAGGTATTTTAACATTAGCTTTAATTTGTCCTAGCTACAAATATGGAAAATTTAAATTTAGGCAATATTAAATAAATTAAAATATGTTGGTTTGATAGACTATTAGACAACAATCTAATGATAATGTGGGTAAATTTCATGATGCAGTATTAAATGCAAGCAGGGTAAAAAACTGTATGTTTAATACATATATATAATATAACATATATAACTGCAATATGTATAATTAACATATATAACTGTAAAACACCATCAATAGGGGAAAATAGTATATAGAATTCAAGGTTTCGTCTCATGATTCTTTTATCATTCAGCTTAAAATTTTCCTTTTCTTTTTTACTTTTTCTTGCTGTTCAACTAGTTTTTTATTTTCTCAACTCTTTGTATTTAAGTATTTTTTAACGTTCATTTTTACATTTACAGTTTATAGATATATTCCTCATTTTGGGCTTCCTTTCACTGTATTCAACTCTATTTTTGTATATATATGTTTTGCTTTTTTTTACAATTTTGGGTCTTCTAACAAACAGACCAAAATACACTCAGGACCAACTGGATCACCCTGTTTTGTTCACCTGGGAGAGTATAGTCTCTCTTTTCTCCTTTTTTTTTTTTTTTTTTTTTGGTTTCTGACATCTTCGGATGTCTCTAATCTGTATTTCGCTTGGGTCATGGTTGGTATTTTTGACTCTGTTATCTCGTTCATCCATTCTTCTCTGGGCAAAATAACTTGAAGGAGGAATTCACAAGGAAGAAAATAACCAGAGGTAATACTCTCTGCCACAGATCTAATCGATATGGATATAAGAAAAAAGTCAGAGCTGCAATTCAGGATAACCACTATAAAGTTACTAGCTAGGCTTGAAAAAGCATAAAGACACTAGAGAATCTCTTGCAGAAATACACTCCAATCAGGCTGAGATGCAGCCTGAAATGAATGCTCTAACAGCAAGGGTAAATGAGGCAGAATAGAGAATTAGTGATATAGAAGACAAAATGATGGGAAGAAAGGAAACTGAGGGAGAGAGAGAAAAACAACTAATGGACCATGAGGGGAGGCTTAGAAAATCAATGGTACCATAAAGTAAAACAATATTAGAATTACTGGAGGGAGTCCCGGAGGAAGAAGAAAGAGAGAGAGGGAGTGAGTACTATTTAGAAAACATTTGAGATCTTGGCCACTGTTGTTCAACATAGTACTAGAAGTCCTAGCCTCAGCTATCAGACAACAAAAAGAAATGAAAGGCATTCAAATTGGCAAAGAAGAAGGCAAACTCTCACTCTTCACAGATGACATGATTCTTTATGTGGAAAAGCCAAAAGACTCCACCCCCAAAATTGCTGAAACTCATACAGAAATTCAGTAAAGTGGCAGGATATGAAATCAATGCACAGAAATCTGTTGCATTTCTAAATACTAACAATGAGACAAAAGAGAGAAATTAAGGAATCGATCCATTTTACAATGCATCCAAAACCATAAGTTACCTAGGAATAAACCTAACCAAAAAGATAAAGGATCTGAAAGCTAAAAGCAACAGAACACTTATGAAAGAAATTGAGGAAGACACAAAGAAATGGAAAAACAGTCCATTCTCATGGATTGGAAGAATATTGTTAAAGTATCTATGCTACCCAGAGCAGTCTACACATTCAATGCAATCCCTATCAAAATACCATCAACTTTTTCCACAGAGTTGCAACAAATAATCCTAAAATTTGTATGGAATCAGAAAAGACCCCAAAGAGGCAGGGGAATGTTGAAAAAGAAAACCTAAGCTGGTGGCATCACAATTCCAGAATTTTACAAACTGTAATCATCATTGCAGTATGGTATTGGCACTAAAACAGACACATAGATCAATGGAACAGGAGAGAGAACCCAGAAACGGACCCTCAACTTTGTAGTCAACTAATCTTCGAAAAGCAGGAAAGATCCAACAGAAAAATGACTGTCTCTTCAACAGATAGTGTTGGGAAAATTGGACAGCCACATGTAGAAGTATGAAACTGAAAATTTTCTTTCACCATACACAAAAATAGATTCAAAATGAATGAAAGACCTAAATGTGAGACAGGAATCTGTAAAAATCCTGATGGAGAATACAAGCATCAACCTCTTCGACCTCGGCCACAGCCATTTTTGCTAGACATAACTCCAAAGACAAGGGAAACAAAGGCAAAAATGAACTATTGGGACCTCATAACGATAAAAAGCTTTTGCACAGCAAAGGAAACAGTCAACAAAACCAAAAGACAACCAATAGAATGGGAAAAGATATTTTCAAATGTCTTGTCAAAGGGCTAGTATCTAAAATGTATAATGAATTTACCATACTCAACACCCGAAGAACAAATAACCCAGTCAAGAAATGGGCACGAGCGCTCCCGAGCTCTTGGTTTCAGTCTATTTAGAGTACTGGGTGTTATACGCAAGTAATGAATTGTGGAACTCTACATCAAAAACTAGGGATGTACTGTATGGTGACTAACGTAATATAGTAAAAAAAAATTATTAAAAAAAAAAGAAGTGGGCAGAAGACAGGAACAGACATTTCTGCAAAGAAAACCTGCAAATGGCCAATAGACACATGAAAAAATGCTCCACATCACCCGGCATCAGGGAAATACAAATCAATACCACAATGAGATACCACCTCACGCCGGTCAGAATGGCTAAAATTAACAAGTCAGGAAACTACAGATGTTGGTGAGGATTCAGAGAAAGGGCAACCCTCTTATACTATTGGTGGAAATGCAAGCTTGTGCAGCCACTCTGGACAACAGTAAGGTAATTCCTCAAAACGTTGAAAATAGAGCTACTCTATGACCTAGCAATTGCACTACTCTGTATTTACCTCAGCAATACAAATGTAGTGATCTGAAAGGGCACCTGCGCCGCAATGTTTATTGAAGCAATGTCTATAGTAGCCAAACTATGGAAAGAAACCAGATATCCATTGACAGATGAGTGGATAAAGAAGATGTCAGATATATATCTACAATGGAATAGTACTCAGCCATCAAAAAAATGAAATCTTCCCGTTAGCAAAATAAGTTAATCAGAGAAATACAATTAACATATGATCTCACTTGTATGTGGAATTTAACAAACAAAACAGAAGATAATAGGGGAAGAGAGGAAAAAATAAAACAAGATGAAGTCAGAGAGGGAGGCAAAGCATAAGAGACTCTTAATCATAGGAAACAAACTGAGGGTTGCTGAAGGGGAGTGGAGAGGGAGGATGGGGTAACTGGATGATAGACATTAATGAGGGCACATGATTCGATGAGCACTGGGTGTTATATAAGAATGATGAATCACTGACCTCTACATCTGAGTCTAATTATACACTGTATGTTAATTGATAGAATTTAAATTAAAAAATCAATCATTTACTCAGTCTTTTGGGAGTAGCATGGGAAATAAAGAAGTTAAATAATGAAATCACCTGCCAAAGTGTCTTTGGCATAGGTCTGACGAAGATTCGTATCTTATTTCAAACACTGCAAATTGGATGAAATTTGTATAGTAGAGCTGTAATCAATATAATCATTGATTTTTAAAGCAACTATCATAGCAATTTCTTTTTAATTTTTTTAGATTTTATTTATTTATTTTTGAGGGAGAGAGAGAACACCAGCAGGGAGAGCAGGGGGAGGTGTAGAGGGAGAGGGAGAAGCAGACTCCCTGCTGAGCAGGGACCTTGATGCAGGACTTGATCTCAGAACCCTGGGATCCCAACCTGAGCTGAATGAAGGCAGATGCTTAACCTACTGAGCCACCCAGCCACCCAGGAGCAATTTAAA
This sequence comes from Ursus maritimus, assembly GCF_017311325.1. Classification (NCBI taxonomy): domain Eukaryota; kingdom Metazoa; phylum Chordata; class Mammalia; order Carnivora; family Ursidae; genus Ursus; species Ursus maritimus. The sequence goes on from NW_024423453.1 coordinate 57,699,590, forward strand.
TAAACAAAAAAATCCAGTTGCCCGGCAACTGATTATAAAATTCCAAACAATAAGAAAATGTACAATAAATTTTTTCCCATGTGTAACTACTGTATTCCTTTGGGATGGCTTTTTAAATACAGAACTACAGTGAATATTTTTGAATTGTAATTATAACAGTCAACTTAAGTGTGTTTGCCCCTCAAGGATGCTATGAACATTATGTTCATAAACTGTTTTGATTTTTTTTTTTTAAAGATTTTATTTATTTACTCAACAGAGATAGAGACAGCCAGCAATAGAGGGAACACAAGCAGGGGAGTGAAAGAGGAAGAAGCAGGCTCATAGCGGAGGAGCCTGATGTGGGGCTCGATCCCATAACGCCGGGATCATGCCCTGAGCCGAAGGCAGACGCTTAACCACTCTGCCACCCAGGCGCCCCCATAAACTGTTTTGATAGCCATAGAAGAAATACATATAAATAATATGCATTTTTGGGAATAGAAATTATTTACCTTGGGGATTCCTACTGCCAGATTGTTTGTATAATGCCAATAAGACAATTTAGGTATGACTGGGGAAAGGGATCTTTGAAATACATATTGTAATAGCCAAATTATTATATATATATGTATATATAGTAAATATACATATTGTAATAGCCAAGTGATTATATATATAATTATTATATATAATATATATATTATATATATGATATATATATAATATATATTTATTTATCTTAGGAAATGAACTCTTAAAGCTCACCCAGGATGAAGTACTATATATTATGTTGCTGGTCTTTTCAACCAAAAGCAATCATAAATGTGCAATTGCAAAATGTATCTTTAACTTCTTCAACCACTAATTTCTCTTCTGTTTTCCTCTATGACATACTAATCACCATGTGAGTCATATTAGACTCTCATGATTGCTCCTGTTTAAGGTAAGTAACTGTGTTAACACAAAGGCTGAACTCTCAAAGCAGATTTTCATGAATCATGGACCAATCACCAAATTGTATTAATAATCCGAAAGATGCCATAAAGAACAAAACAAAGACATTGCATTTCTTTCTAAAAGATATTAGAACTATTCCTTCGCTCACTTTGAAACTTTGGTTTGGGTAACATGTGTTTCCATGACATATAAAGAAATATTGTTCTCAAAGGAAGCCATTTCCATTTTGATTCTCCTCAGTTTTATGCTCTGTTAAAAACTACTCAGAAAGAAGAGGTCTATATGACTACTTCCCATTCTTCCAAATCCACTTAATCCGTGAACTAAATGTTTTTGTCGTTGTTGTTCTTATTTTATTATTTTGACTTTGTTTTTATTTTTTTTCAATAAGAAATGAAGACAGACCAGATTTGTTTTCCTAAAAAGCAATTTTAAAGCAAGGACTCTCTATTATATTTCTGTAGTAAAAATCATCAGTCTTTTTACAGTGAGTTACTTCTTGGTTTCTATTACATGCAGGTTGGACCACTTAATGTTGCCTTACATGTCAAAACAGAACTAACCTTTCTTTCTTTTGTTCCTCCCTTCCTCCATCCCTCCCTTCCTTCCTTTATTTTTCTTTGAAAATATGGAACGCTTCACGAATTTGTGTGTCATCCTGCACAGGGGCCATGCTAATCTTTGTATCATTCTAGTTTTAGTATATGTGCTGCCAAAGTGAGCACAGAAACAGAACTACTTAAATCTTTTCCCCATTATTTAAATTGGATAATTTCTATTGATCTTTCTGCAACTTCACTGACCACCATGTCATCCTCTCTCATCTTCTTTTAAGCCTATCTAATGAATTTTTCATTTCAAGCACTGTGATATTCCCTTCTAGAATTTTAACATGATTATTTTTACACTTACCATATCAATGCTTAGATTTCAAATCTATTCAATTATTTTGAATTTGATTTCACTTATATCATTGATTGTATTTATAACAGCTAATATAAAGTTTTTATCTGTTAATTTCAATATTGGCATCATCTCCAGGCTTGTTTTTTTAATTTGTTGTGTTTTGTTTTTTTGGCTGCCTTTGATCTTGAGCAATGGCTGTCATTTTCCTGTGTGTTCATGTGTTTTAAAAATCTTTTGATTTATTTTGCTCATCAGTGATTATACATTATTAAGACTCTGAATTTTGTTATCTGTCTTTTAACAGTGTTTAGTTTTGTTCTAGAAAGCAGATAAATTAAGAACTGATCCTTTCTGTGTGGAGATATGTTAGATGACTGTTTCAGTTTTGCTCTTCGTTCTCGATGAGTGCCTTAATTCTGGGACACAGTCTTTCTTCTAAGCATGGACCTTTTGGAATTTTAAATGAAAGCTCAGAGTATGTACTTTGTTTCTCTAACTTGTGATCTTCAAACTCCAAACTCTTTTTCTTCTGCACTGGGGATCAGCAGAAATGCCCGCTCTTTAAACCTTCTACCACTTGCTTTCCATTGGGATACTGGGAGTCTTACCAAACCAAGCACTGCTCATGGGGCAGTGAGTTTTGAGGGGTGTTTGTATCCAGATATCAGGCACAATCCTCTTCATATTCCAGGACTTTCTTTCTCAATTTATATCTGCTTTGGAGCCTCTGAATTTTGTTATTTGATGTATCAAAAAGCTCATCTTTCTTCTGTTTTTCTAGGTGCTCTACACTGTATAGACTAAAGGAGAAAAGGTGATATAAAGTTGGATTGAATCCAATGAATTACCATCACTCAAAGATTGAATCCTCCCTGGTTTTTCCCATATTTTGGGTCCTCTCCAGTTGTTTTAAATAGTTGTTTTAACATATATTTAACCTATAATTAATAATTAAATATTATATCCTCTAGGAGATAATACAAGCTACTAGAACTGGATCACCTTTTTTTTTTTTTTCACATAGCTCTCTTCAAAGTTCATAGAACAAAGAAATACAAAAAATCAGTAAGAATATGGAAAATATGAAGGACAAAATAAGCCTGACAAAATTAGCAAGGCTGACAACAGCAGACATTCAACCAATGTTAAAACAGTGCACATTGTGTTCAAATGTATGTGAATTATTTATCAAAATTGACACTGCACCAGAGAGAAAGCCTCAAAAATTTCAAGGGACACTCAGAGTATGTTCTTAAATGAGAGTGAAATGAAACTTGAAATTCTCAGTTGTTTAGAAATCAGTCATGATTCTAAATGATTCATAGATCAAAGAACAATCATAGAAATTACAAAATATTTGTAATTGAATGATTATAAATGATTAAATCTTGTGGGCTATAAGTAGAGCTGTGTTTTAAATGCATGTACTAAAAATACATAACATTTAATGATCTCATCCTGTATCTGAAAACATATGAGAAAGTAGAACTAACTAATTTCATGAAGTTAAAGGGAAAACATAGTAACAATAAGAGCATTAATTAATAAAATTGAAATTAAATTACCTGAGATAGTCTTGACAAAGTAGAAAGATAGTTATTTGAAATAGTTAATAAAAGTGATAAACCCCTGGAAAATGTTAGGAAAAGAAAAAAAGACCAAAATCTGGTACATAAGTATCAAACTTTTAGAAAACTACATCATATTGTAATGACTAAAATGAAATGAAAAATCCAAGTAATCCAATATCTAGTAAAGAAATTGAATTTGTATCAAAAATTTTCTCAAAATAAAAATCTAGATTTCAGAAGGTTTTACTTGTTAATTTAACAAAGCAAAATAAAATACCAAGCATTACAACCTTCTTTACTTGAAGAGCATCATACAATGTTTTTTATGAGTACATAATAACATTATTATAAAACCTGGCAAGGAAGTTTTAAAGAAAATTGGCTTATTAGTCAGTTTTATCCATAAACATAGATTCAAAAATCCTAAGCAATATTTTAGCTGAATAAGTACAGTGTTATGTAAAAAAGGTAATACATCATGACCAATTAGGGTTAATTCCAAGAATGTAAGTTTAGTGTAAATTTGATATATAGTATAATATTTTAACATTAATAAAATAAATGAACAAAATCATATGATTAATTCAACATTTGCAGGAAAGGCAGGATAAAATTAAATAATTAATTCATTATAAAATCAACTGCTGAATTAGGAATAGAAGAGAACTACCTTAATGAGAGTTTGAACTTACTCCACAACCATGGAAATCTGTTTGACAATATCTACTAAATGCAAATTTAGTAGATGTTATTTACAAGCTCACTATGTACAGAAATTTCACTCTTCAGTAAAAGCCCAATGGAAATGAGTGCAAATATCCACCAAAAGATATGCACAAGACTGTTGTTAAAGATAATTGGAGGAATATTAGAATTTTTGAGTTTATTTGACCAAATAATGATTTGAATTGGGCAGCACCAAACTGGAGGTGGTTGAGAGCTCTCCACCCATACATAGGCAGTAGGGGAAAGATATTTATAAAGATGTGGAAGCAATACAAGGAACTTATTTCATTGACTGTACCTTAAATAGTTTCTTTTTTTGGGAAAGCCTAGTTAGCTGTTTATGCTTGGGTGTCCTTAGGTTTTGATTTCTTAAACTTGACATATTTACATGCTTAGATTTTGATTTGCTTACTTAGGTTGCTAAGGCATTAGAGGGACCTCAGTCTAATGGCTTCTTTGTTTAATTTAACAGTATTTAAATTGTTTAAATTTTTAATTATTTTGAAAGGAAATGTTTGTTTTAAAAGATTTATTTATTTATTTGACACAGAGAGAGCACAGGGAGGGGTGGGGGGAGAGGGAGAGAGATAATTTAGCAGCCTCCTCGCAGAGCTTGGAGCTCATTGTGGGGATTTGATCTTATGATCCTGAGGACCTGACCTGAGCTTAAACCAAGAGTCAATGCTTAACTGACTGCACCACTCAGGGGCACCTAAATTTTTAATTATTGAACAATATCAGCATATTCATAATCACTTTTATTGGAAAAAGCACAAATATTTTCATAGAGATGATAAATAATTTTCACGTGATGCACACTATGATATAATGCCAATGAAGAAACAAGACCACAGAATTTAGAACAACAGTGATGAATTTCACAAATTAAATGAGGAAAAAACTATACATATATAAAATATGTGATGTGTACAGAGTTGGCTTCCTGAGTGTGCAACCAGTGCAGTTGCACAGGGCCCACACTTGGCTTAATGTTCTAGTGTTACCATCTTGAAATTTTTAGTGCATTTTGAGGAAGTACTCCAGCTTTTTCAGTTTTCACTGAGTCTGTCAAATTATGCAGCCAATTCTGACTATATAATTCCATGTATATAAATGGAAAAAATAGGTCCTACTAATATATGGATTGTAAGTCCGGAGGGTAGTTATCTTGGAAAAAAAGAGTCAATGATTACTGGGAGGAGTCTTTGGCTATAAATATGTAAATATTCTTTTTCTAGATGTAGTTCCTGGTTTTATGAGTAGCCTTCATGATAATTCATTGAGCACTTTTAGTAGATATGTTATACTTCATTTAAAATTTTTTTTTACAAAAGATTTACTTGATGCTGATGTTTTAATGTCATTTATTGAAGTCTAGGTGCCTTAAAATTTTCTTTGGATAATGTCAGTTATGAGGTCCCGATGTTTGGTATCAATGAGTCTATTTTATCTTCTGTCTCTCAGTAGAAAATAAAATCAATGAAAGCCTGATTGAATTTACATTATCTGTGTCTTCCACTAAAATATATTTTTGTGGGCTGGTTATTTACAATTAACTTTGAAAGAGAAGTATATTAACTACTTGTCATATTGGCATGTTGACATATCTGAGAATTAGTAAAAAGAACAGGAATTTTATGTTTGATTCCATTGCCTTTATAAATGCATGTCCTTAATTATGTGAGATTCAAGTCAACCAGTAGTGCTCAAAATTCAAAGGAAACAGAATAGCATTCTAGTCCATCCAGGCAAAGCAGCTGTGCTTAATGGCCCTAAAGACTACTTGCAATGGGACTTGAGGTGGGGTGCTGCTCTTTGTGCCTCTTTGGAAATTAGTGTGTCATTTGGAAAAATCTTAAATGGGAGACAGTTGCCACAAAGATTCTTTATAGATGAGGATTTTCCTACTTAAGTGCTCCATATTATACTGCCTGCTTTGAACTGTGGTTTTGTGGCATATTATGGATTTATTTTTCAGAAATGGTTGCACTGAGGAAGAAAGTTTTAATGGGGAAATCAATAAAACTAGATAAAATTAAATCAATGAAGAGATACTTGTCATTTAAAATTCTGTCAATCATTATCGGATACATTAAATATTAAGTACTAAAAGTGTTTTTCCTGTTAAACTTTTTAAAAATTTTATCCTGCTTTGTGTATCTACAAATCTGTGCCTGTGGGGTACAGCCAAAATGATAGAATTATAGCTTATTGTAGCAGAAATTGTAGCAGAAGTAGATTTATTTTCCTTAATTTGAACAATCAAAAAGTGAATATAGCTGAGGAATGTATATTAATTTTTTGTTTTAAGATTCCACTTTTGAATATTATCGTAGCCTTTGTGCACAAAAATTGCTAACACAATTACTGTATTAGTTCTAAAGATTTTTCTTAGATTTGAAATTGCAGCCAGTGTTGGTAGAACATGACAGTCTTTGAAATCCTGCTTTTTTCCCCTCACAATCAGCCTATAGCCATAGATCAAAAATATCCATTTTTATCTCTGATTGCAGTAGCCAGGGCTCTATAGTTAATGTTCTGATTTCCCAGCAGGGACACATTATTGGAAGCTGTGCTTCAGGGTGTCCCTTTTTTTCTTACGCATACTACTGGTTGACCCACTTCAGATCACAGTAATAAAGCTGCTCCCCAGTCCTCAGCCACATGGTGAAAGCATTACATTATGTTTAGGCAATGATGACTATCAAATTTCGTACTAATATGGTTGGCCATCCCAGCACCAGCCCCCAACCCCACCCCCCATTCCTGGGCTAAAGGACACAATTAACTTGAAGAGAATAGAATAGAACCTGATTATTAAGCTTTGTTTCCCCCGAAAAAAAACAAAAAAAGAAAGAAAGAAAGAAAGAAAGACGAAAAAAACAAAAAAAGAAAGAAAGAAAGAAAGAAAGAAAGAAAGAAAGAAAGAAAGAAAGAAAGAAAGACCACCCAACCCCCAAAACCTTCTCAAAACAATGAGGATCATTTGAACAGTGCATGCCTTAGTGTATGCCATACTAGGGAGTTAGCTGTAATTTCAAGTAAAAACCATCTAGTATTAGCACAAGAAGAAACAAGAGAAAACAATGACAACAGGGGAAGCTTTGGGTCAGAGATAAATGAGGAAAATTGAGCACAGATGATTCTTTGGTCAAAGTAAGAATGTGTGTGTGTGTGTGCGTCTGTGTGTGTGTGTGTGTGTATGTGTATGGGTGTGTGTGAGTGAGAGAGAGGGGGAGAGAATAGGATCCAAACACCATAAAAAGGCATGTACAGTAAAGTCTAAGTTCAGGAAACTATAGTTTGAGAGAGCCAAGAATATCATGCGAAAAGGAGATAATTTGTAAATTTAGCTTTCTTGAGGCTTTTAGAGTAGGAATGGAAACATTATGGGTGAAAGAACAAGAGAATAAGGATGTAGGAAAGGGCATGGCTGCTTTCTGGGTGCTTCCCAGGCAGAAGAATTCTCCAAGACATTCTTAAAAGCATGAGCTTCAGGGTTTTTGATTTCTGTTCCACCTGCAATCATGAAAGGCCAATGACATTTCAACATGCTTAATTACATAAACCATCTTCTTTTAAATTTTTGGGGTAGTCTAGGGAAGAATTAGAAGAAAGAGAAAGAAAAACACTAGATTCAAGCAGAAAAAAAATGTATATTACATGTTTTTATAGTGGCTTCCCTGAAGTATTGATTTCTCTTCTAACTATTCTTTTATTCCCCACTTTTAATCTCTGAGTTGAACTTTTTCTTCTGTCTACTGAAGTGAGATTAAATGAGAGTTGGGCAAATCTAATTGTCAATATCATATCTCTGTGGATATGAAAGCCTACTATAGCATCTCTTCTAAAATGAAATAATCGTTGTCTCACCATGAGCAGGACATTGTTATAGACGAGGCGAGAGTATGCAGGAACTTACAAATTTTGAAGTTCCTAATTTAGTTGAAGATTGAACAGGTCAGTCTAGCCTCTATGTATGCTGCCCCTGAGGCAGCTACTTCAATTGTTTTTAATGTTTTAAGTTTTTATACAAATTCTATGTTGTTAACATAACAGGGTACTATTAATTTCAGGAGTAGAATTTAGTGATTCATTACTTACATGTAATACCCAGTGCTCATCCCACGTGCCTTCCCTAGTACCCATCACCCATTTAGCCCATCCCCCACCCAACTCTCTCCATCAACCCTCAGTTTGTTCTCTATAGTTTAAGTCTCTTATGGTTTGCTTCCCTCTCTTTTTTTCCTTCCCTTTTGTTCATCTGTTTTGTTTCCTAAATTCCACATATGAATGAAATCATATGATGTTTGTCTGTGTCTGACTTATTTCGCTTAGCATAATACTCTCTAGCTTCATCCACATTATTGTAAATGTCAAGATTTCATTATTTTTGTAACTGAGTAATATTCCATTATACACACACACACACACACACACACTATCTCTTCTTTATCCATTCATCAGTCAATGGACATCTGGGCTCTTTCTGTAATTTGGCTATTATTGATAATGCTACTATAAATATTGAGGTGCATGTCTTTCTTCGAATCAGTATTTTTGTATCCTTTGGGTAAACACCTAGTAGTGTAATTGCTGGGTCATAGGGTAGTTCTATTTTTAACTTTTTGTGGAACCTCCATACTATTTGCCAGAGTAGTCTATATCAATTTGTATTCCCACTAACAGTTTAAGAGGGTTCCTCCTTCTTCACATCATCACCAACATCTTCTGTTTCCTGTGTTGTTAATTTTAGCCATTCTGGCCGGTGTGAGGTGGTATCTCAATATAGTTGTTGTTGTTTTTTTTTTAAGATTTTAGTTATCTATTGGACACACAGAAAGAGAGAGAGAGTATATAAGAAGGTGTAGTGGCAGGCAGAGGGTAGGGAGAAACAGTCTCCCCACCGAGCAGAGAACCTGCCATAAGGTTTGATCCCAGGACCCTGGGATCATGACTTGAGCCGAAGGTAGTTGCTTAACCATCTGAGCCACCCACGTGCTTCTCAGTGTAATTTTGATTTGCATTTCACTGATGGTGAGTGATGTTGAACATCTTTTCTTCTGTTAGTCCTCTGGATGTCTTCTTTGAAAAAATGTTCATATTTTTTTCCCATTTTTTAAACCGGATTATTTGTTTTTTAGAAGTTGCATGTGATAAGTTCTTTATAGATTTATAAAGATTTATATAACCCTTTATCAGATATGTCATTTGCAAATATCTTCTCCCATTCTGTATGTTGCCTTTTGGTTTTGTTGATTGTTTCCTTGGCTGTGCAGAAGCTTTTTATCTTAATGAAGTCCTAACAGTTCATTTTTGCTTTTGTTTCCCTTGTCTCAGGAGACCTGTCTAGTAAGAAGTTGCTATGGCTGAGGTCAAAGAGGTCTATGCCTGTGTTCTCTTCTAGGATTTTGATGGTTTCCTGTCTCACATTAGGTCTTTCATCTAGTTTGAATTTATTTTTGTGTATGGTGTAAGAAAGTGGTCCAGTTGCATTCTTCTATACGTTGCTGTCCAGCTTTCCCAACACCATTTGTTAAAGAGACTGTCTTTTTTTTCTATTGGACATTCTTTCCTGCTTTATCAAAGATTAGTTGACCATATAGTTGTGGGCCCATTTCTGGGTTTTCTGTTCTGTTTCATTTATCTGTCTGTTTTTATGCCACTACCATACTGTCTTGATGACTAGAGCTTTATAATATACCTTGAAGTCAAGAATTGTGATACGTCTAGCTTTGCTTTTGTTTTTCAAGATTGCTTTGGCTATTTAGGGCCTTTTCTGGTTCTATACAAATTTTAGGATTGTTTGTTCTAACCCTGTGAAAAATGCTGGTGGTATTTTGATAGGGATTGCATTAAATGTGTAGATTACTTTGAGTGGTATAGACATTTTAACAATATTTGTTCTTCCAATCCATGAGCATGGAATATTTTTCCATTTCTTTGTGTCGTCTTCAATTTTTTTCATCAGTGTTTTATAGTTTTCAGAGTACAGATCTTTTATCTCTTTGGTTAGGTTTATTCCTAGGTATCTTATTGTTTTTGGTGCAATTGTAAATGGGATTGATTCCTTGATTTCTTTTTCTGCTGCTTCATTATTGGTGTATAGAAATGCAACAGATTTTTGTACATTGATTTCATATCCTGCAACTTTACTGAATTCATATACCAATTCTAGCAATTCTTTGGTGGAGTCTTTTCGGATTTTCTACATAGAGTATCATGTCATTTGTAAATGGTGGAAATTTGACTTCTTCCTTGCTGATTTGGATGGCTTTTATTTCTTTTTGTCGTCTGATTGCTGAAGTTAGGACTTCCAGTACTGTAGTATGTTATATAATAATGGTGAGAATGAACATCCTTGCTTGTTCCTGACCTTAGAAGAAAAGCTCTCTGTTTTCCCCCATTGATATTAGCTGTGGGTCTTTTGAATATCCTTTATGATGTCGAGGTATGTTCCTTCTATCCCTACTTTGTTGAAGGTTTTTATCAAGAATGGATGCTCTATTTTGTCAAATGCTTTTTCTATATCTGTTGAGAGGATCATATGGTTTTTGTCCTTTCTTTATTAATGTGGTGTATCGCATTGATTGATTTTTGAATATTGAACCACCCTTGCAGCCCAGGAATAAATCCCACTTGGCCATGGTGAATGATTCTTTTAATGTATTGTTGGATTCTATTAAGCAGCTACATTCCTATTGTTCAGGTAAACCTTTACTATATAAATATGTTTTTGGCATATTAATTCTTATAAAAATATTCTGTTTATAAATTACCCATTAAAATGAATGATAAAAATTATTCTTTAATTTCAACCTGATACAGTTCAAAAAGCATCTTTGTTAAATCTAAGTTGGAATTTTCTTAAAGTTCTCATTAATGTTCTGCCACTCCTCCCAGATTGTTCCCTCTGTACATCTTTTGGGCCGCTGGGAAGCTGAAAAAAAATTCATTATGATTTTTAAAATTCTTATGTTTTATATGAATAGCCTATCTTACCCATATGGAAAATTTATGAAATTGTATTCAGAACAAAAGTAACTTATTTCATACCTACCAAAGTTGAAAAATATTACTTTGGTGGTTTGCAGAAACCACAGAAATACCAGTAGTATGAAGTATTAAAATAATAACAGTTATTTTAAAAGTGATGAGTTTTTTATTGATTACAATAATGGACTGAGGTGAGAGCATTTTCTTTGTACCCTAAGAAGCTTCAAAATATAATGAAGTACAGTACTAAGAAATAGTCATTTAAGGAAACAATTTCTCACTGTAGAAAATAAGGCTGTGTTATTAAAATTATGTAAGATACTGAAATAGTCTCTTTTCCAGTAATATGATTGTTAATCAATTTCTGGTAAGAGGATAGATTAATATTAGTTGTTCCAATTTTTTTCTCACTTGTTTCTAGATGGTTTTAAGCACTTCGAATTCATTTTCTCTATTTTAAAAAGTCATCTGAGTGTATTGGTTTGCCCTTCTAGTTCATAGAGCGTATCTGTGGGCTTTGTAGGCAGTTCCTTGCCAAAGAATTTCCAGTATTATTCTTCATTCCACAGGAAACTGGGCCTCTCTTGATCTCACATCTCCTATTAACCATTCTATGTGGTGTTATGCTTTAATGAGACCCTTGGATTGAGCACATGAGCCCTTTTAATTCTAAGTGCTTTCTGACTGGGAATTGAAGGGACACTTATGAGTAGAACTGGAGTGTAAAATTACAACCAAAGTTTCATGATTTCAGCCCTTTCCTTTCTGCATACTTATTCCCCTGAACAACCACTTTGGAGTAATCCCCTTCACCTTCCAGTTGCCTGTACATTCATCATCTCCCTCTTTGCCTCCACCTGAAAACGTGTTCTTAGCGAGCTATTCAAAATTTAAACAGGAGTAGGCAGTATCCATTAGCTCATGGTAACATTGACTTATGAAGTAAGTAACACTTTTCCTCAAGGTTTTCTTTGTGAATAGTGGATTAAGCTAAGTAACAAATTAAGTATAAATGAGACAAGTAGTAGAATTTAAAATATCAATACTGAACTCTACCACTGAAATTAATAATACAGTATAAGTTAATTAATTAAAGTAAAAATAAAATATCAATAATTGAAGGATATTTGTATATTTATTAACAATGGCTTCACATAGCAATCAAAGATTCATGTCACCAAGTTATCATTCTAGGTTCTAGTGAGCAGTTGGGTTGTTATTTATTAGAAAAATAGTAAAGACATGAATGAAATCCCCAAAACTATGCCTTTCAGTTAGAGAAATATACAGAGACTTTGTAATGTGCATAGCTTATATCTATTTATCTGACTTAAAAAAGTTTTTTTCAAGTCTGAATAAAATTTGGTACAGAGTAATAGTGGCAGTTTAATAGTTCAGGTGGGCCCCTTTCATCAGCAGATTAAAATAAAAATTATAAAAGTGGAAAGTCAGTTCATCTTCTCTGACCAGAATATGTCTCTGAGAATAATTACAGATAGAAACCAGTGACCATTTGGGTATAACACGGTATCATAACTTTTCTTGAGTCTTGAAATGTTTAAACATTCATTCATTCATACATTCATTCACATAAACAAGGACAATAACAACAACAAAAAGATTACTCTGCAAGGCACTGAATTAGGTACCCAAAAGAAACGTTATTCCTGCATTCATAGAGCTTATTTTCTAACAAGAGAAGAGACAGTAAGCAAAGATTACAGAATTAATGTATTTGAGAATAATACTATAAAGGTAAAATACATAATGCTGTAATAATAGTATTTGTCAGCATTATGTATGCAGGATTCCTTTGGTTATATCTGTACTGAAGATGAAGTAAAATTTTCCTAGGTGGAGGCAGCTGAAGCACAAAGCACACATAGAGGCTTTATTGCCCATGACCTGCAGTAGTTTGCAGATAGAAAGAAATGTAACAAAGCACAGTGATTGCAGACCTCCAAATTGCATTGGTCTTTAAGGCTTTTCAGTGGTCTGTATACCTCTTAAAAGACTCCTTAAGTCTATCTTCACATTCATTCTTTCATTTATTCTACATACTCTTATTTTCTTCTCACATTTCTTTAATGTGAGTCTTCTGGAATTATTATACCAATATGTCATTATGTTTAGATGTGGATCTAAAATAATGTGAGTTAATTAAAGCAAGAACTCTAGGCCCTACATTTTTTCTCTGTACCCTGCTGCCTTCCACCATTCAGCCTGTGGTGTCCATTGAGAGGGAAAGCACATGTGACCAAGAGGACAGAAGACATGGGTTACTTTAGGTTTCAAAATAAGGTTGTTTTTAATTGATATTTTAAACCATAGTAAAGAGGAATTAATCTAAAATTCATGTTCCTTTTATTTATAAGAGCTGGACACTTTAGAGAGGGAATATATTTTTCTTTTGTATTTATGATTCTGTTTTGCCACAATACTTCTATGTTCAAGCAACTACTAATCAGTGGCATAAAACAATGAGCATTAGTTTGGTCAGACATCAGTAGATTTGCTGGAAACTGACAGATTGAAAATGCTTTTGGACTTGGTGGCTCTGCTGCATTCAGTTAAACTCACCCATACTATATCTTCAAATTAGATGGGAATCAGACTTTCTAGACTGACCATAGTTAGCATACACACACACACACACACACACACACACACACACACACACACTATCAGTGATGTGTAACAAAAAGCATTTATTTAGTTCATACTTCTAAGTATTCTCATTATTAAATGGGGGCCAACAGACCTAGACATAGTTGGGGGCAGTTGTGTGGTACACCTTTGGTCTGTGTTTCTCTATATCCCTTAGGACCACCAAGCTTATCCATCCATGTTCTTATGGTGATGACAGTATCACAGGAGCAAGCTCAATTGCCCAAGCACCCTTTGAAACCTTGCTTGCATTGTGTCTATGAGTGTCTCAATGGATAAAGCCAGTCATGATGCTGAGCCCAGAATCAAAGTAGGAGGGCCCTGTAGTCTCGCATGATGAAAAGTATGGATGTAAAATTCTGTTGCAGGCATAGAGTCAAGAGTTGGAACAAGGAGCAACTGTACCAAATTTAATTGTTTTTTAAAACTTTTTTGTTGTGGTAAAATAAAACATAACAAAAAATATACCATCTTAATCTTTGGTAAGGGAACAACCATTCAGTGATATTAACTACATTCATATTGTACAGTCATCACTAATATCCATCTCTAGAACTCTTTTCATCTTGCAGAATTGAAACTTTATAATTATTAAACAGTAATTCCCCAGTGCCCCTCCCCTTTGCCCCAGGAAACCACCATTCTTTTTTCTGTCTCTGTGATTTTGGCTACTTTAGATACCTTATATAAGTGGGATATAGTAGTTGTCTTTTGGTGACTGGTTCATTTCACTTAGCAAAATACCATCATATGTTGTAGCATATATCAGAATTTCCTTCCCTTTTAAGGCTAAAGAATATTCCATGGTATGTATATACTATATTTTACTTATCTGTTCATCTTTCAATGGGTAGTTGAATCACTTCCACATTTTAGCTGCTGTGAATAATGATGCTATGAACATGGGTGTACAAGTTTCTTGTTGAGACCCTGCTTTGAATCCTTTTATGTATATACCTAGAAGTGGAATTGCTGGATCATATGGTAATTCTATTTGGAGAGCTGCCATACTGTTTTCCACAGAGGGTATGTTGTTTTGCATTCTCATCAACCATGTATAAGGATTCCAGTTTCTCCACATCCTCACCAACACTTATTTTCTGTTTGTTTGTGTGTTTTGTTTTGTTTTGTTTTGTTTTGTTTTTGATAGTATCAATTCTAATGGATGTGAAGTGGTATCTTATTGTGGTTTTGATTTTCATTTCCTTAATAGTAATGTAGAGCCACCCCTACTCTCTTTTTCTTGCTATTTTTTCCCCTCCTTTCACTTTCAGACTCTCTGTGTCTTTGTATCTAAAGTGAGTCTCTTTTGGACAGCATATAGTTGGGCCATGTATTTAAATGTATTCTGCCAATCTTTGTCTTTTGGATGGAGAGTTTAATCCATTACATTTAAAGTAATTACTGATAAGGAGGGACCGATCTCTTTCATCTTGCAATTTTTTTTCTCTGTATGCCTCTTATGGAATGAATGTGTCCTTCCAAATTATACATCGAAATCCTATGCCCCAGTGTGATAGTATTTGGAGGGGGGGGTCTTCGGGAAGTATTTAGGATTAGATGACATTATGAGAGTGGAACCCTCATGAATGGGATTCATGCTCTGTTACATCATGGGAGAGCTTGGCTTCTCTCCCTCTCTTTGGTATTTGAGGGTACAAGGAGAAGTTGGCAGTCTGCAACCTGAAAGAGGGCTCTCAAGAGAATCTGACCATGATAACACCCTGACCTCAAACTTCCATTCTCTAGAACTGTGAAAAATAAATTTCTGTTGTTTCTAAACCACCCAGTCTATAGTACATTGTTACAGCAGGCCAGCTGACTAAGATAATGCCTTTTAGCTTTTCTGTCGCTCATTTCCTGCATTACTATCTCTTTTGTGTTTAACTGATTTTTTTTTTTTTGTAATGAAACATTTCAGTTACCTTCTCGTTTGTTTTTGGTATATATCCTATAACTATTTCCTTTGTGGTTATCATGGGGATTATATTTTTTAATCCTAAAATTACACCACTACAATTTAAGTTTCTATCAGCTTTAACTCTATAAAAAATCCACTCATTTACAACTCTATCCCCACCCTTTTCAGTTATTGATGTCATAAAATTACATCATTGTACATGTCCACAAAGTTAACTTAATAATTGCTTTTTAGTATATTTGTATCTTAAATTATATAGAAACCAAAATGTAGAGTTATAAGTCAAAGTTACAATAATGCTGGCTTTTATAATTGCCCATATGTTTATATTTACTGAGATCTTTTATTTCTTCATGTAGCTTCTAGTTACTCTGTAGTATCCTTCAACTTCAATCTACAGGACTTCTTTTAGGATTTCTTGAAGGGCAGGTCTAGTGGTAATGAACTCCTTCAAGCTTTTGTTTATCTGGGAATATCTTAATTTCTCCTTCACTTTTGAAGGAAAATTTTGGAAGGTATTAGATTATTGGTTGATTGTTTTTTCTTTTATCACTTGGACTGTATCAGCCATCTGCTGTCTGGCCTTCAAAGTGTCTGATGAGAAGTCTCCTGATGATCCTATTGAGGATCCCTCCTATGTGACAAGTTACTTCCCTCTTGTTGCTGTCAACAGTCTCTTTGATCTATGGCTTTTGTTGATTTAATTATAATGTGGGGCTTTTTTGTGTGTGTGTGTGTGAGTCTCTTTGATTCATCCTACTTGGATTTTGTTGAGATTCTTAGGTGTTTATATTCATGTCTTTTAATATCAGACAAATTCTGCTAGTCAATTGTTGTCTAGGTGGAGAGACAGATTCCTGGTACTTTCTATACCACCATCTTTCCAGAATGTTTTCTCCAGACTTACTTGTTTTTGTTTTAGTTTGCTTATTTTTGTTCTGAAAAAAAAAAAAAAAAAGGCTTTGCAAATCAAGAATTACTTCTCAGTGGTCTCTAGGCATACAGTTTATCACAGTAACAGGAAAAACTGCTTAGTAATAACACAGTAGTGTTCTTAACACAGAAAAAGGAGCTAATGCCCTGTATTAGGCAGGGGCAATGAGCGGGGTATTTGTAAACAGAGAATTGAGAATTGTGGCAGAAGTGAGGGGTCTGATTGCTGCTTCCCCTTTTAGGGGTGAAATGTGTATTGGAGGTGACCAAAAGCTCTAGCTAATTAATATTGGGAATCTCAGTAAAGAGATTTTTGCCCTAGTTATTGGAAACTCACAGAGAAGGCAACCTAGATGAGTGCCACTTTGCCAACATGGGACATGTAGCTGCATTAGAGTAGTAGTAATTACATAGCAGGTCTATATAGATAGAAAGTTTATGTGGTCTTCATCATGGTTGTCCTCAGTCCAATAAATGTGGAAAAGAGAAGATTCACCTATCTCTAGAGATTCCAGAGGTAGACAAGAATTAAGAACCTATGTATCTCTTCCATGGTTACTGTGGTACAAGCAGGGAAATCTCAGCCAGAGGCTGCATTATGGACAGACCAAGTTAGGGAAAGCTGGAGGAAGAATCTGAAGATCAGTGGTACAATGAGATCTTTGGCAGGGCTGAGTCAGCAGGAGGAGACTACCAGCCTTCCCTAAAGCACCCACACTGTGTTGTTTGTACTAAGAGAACAGAGGATGAGAAATGCCACCAACACCCAAGAGCAAGGGGGAAAAAGCCTTAGAACTGATACCTCTCCCATGATACTAGAATGATATATAAGGTCCTTCAAGACATATTATCTCTGATAAAAGAGGAAAGGAATGGTAGGCACAGGAATGTTTTATGGAGGTGAAAAGATATTTAATTAGGGGGTTAAACAAAAGAGAATGAATTTAAAACAAAAGTGCTTTGAATAGTAAGAATGAATTTTGGGTTGTCATTTAAGAGATGTAAAAATAAAGAAGCGTCCATCTTTAATTATTCAACTTTTGTTCTATATATCAAAAATTTCCCTAATATGAAAAATGGTTGGTTTTCTTTCTTTCTTTTTCTTTCTTTTTTCTTTCTTTTTTTCTTTCTTTCTTTCTTTCTTTCTTTCTTTCTTTCTTTCTTTCTTTCTTTCTTTCTTTCTTTCTTTCTTCTTTTCCTTCCTTCCTTCCTTCCTTCCTTCCTTCCTTCCCTCCTCTCCCCCCTTTTCTCTGTCTCCTCCCACGCTTGCTTTCTTCTTTCTTTCTTTCTTTCTTTCTTTCTTTCTTTCTTTCTTTCTTTCTTTCTACCTGCTTTCACTTTGTATTTATGGCATATATTCATATATATGTGTACATATATATTTATATAATTTAGCTCAGTATTGTGTTCTGTTCTACATATAATTATATGCATAATTATGGATATAATATATACTTGATCTTGTCATTAATAAATGATGAATAATAGTAGCAATTATATAATAGGGATAGATGCATTGTATATCATATGTCTCTATACATTGTATTATATATGTATATTACATATTCATTAATGTACATCCCTAAACATTTTATTATATATATTCCTACATACTTCATACACACACACACACACACACACACACACACACACAAATACCTTTAAAAACAGTTGATGCAACATATCATTTTTGACACCAAATAAACAGAATGCTCTGAGACTATTTGTGTGATTGGGCTTTGTCCTGTTTCAGTAGGTGTCTATTTCTATTACATTAAAATCCTCTTTCTACCTCCGCTGCTACATGGTGAAAGTAGTGCTGACTTCTATGCATCTTTTTAATAAAGCTACGTCTTAGGACCATTTTTACTACTTTAACCTAGTAAAATTGTGGCTCTGAGAAACACTATAATGTGTAATCTTTACTCAGCACAATATATGCCCATGTTTTTCTGCCACTCACCCCTTCTTCAGCCATTCTCATTCTCATTCTTCCACACATGCAGGCTTGTCTTCCACTCGGTATGTTTTCTCATCTAACAATCTGTTGCTGGTACTGTTTCTGCCCTAAACTGAAGGAAAAGAGGTTCAGCTGGCTTGAACATGTTCCACCTCTGCTCTTGAGGCACAAATAACAGCTGAGCAAGTCACACTAAGTAGACCGGTAACCTCACTTTATGGGGCATCAGCCTATAATCTACTCTTCTATTATAGACCCTCAGGGATTCACTTTTGTAATTGTATTATGTGTTATCAAACATCAAACACTTTTATTAGAGAGAAAGTTAATTATGGGTTTTGTAAAATTATTTTGCCAAAGTGAGAAACGACATTTCTACTAACATTTCCACTTATAAACTGCGAGAAGCTTTCATGTTATCCCAATAGCTTCACTACAAGAAGCTGCAAGGGTTTTCATTTTGAAGTTAATCTTATTTTAGCCTCAGATGCTCTCAATTAGCTGCTGTCTTTGTTTCATGAGAAATTGCTTTTGATTAGCAGCTTTCTTTGTTTACATGGTTGCTCAGACCATATTGCAACAGAACAGCTAATTTGCTGTCCAACTGTCTCACTCTTACATTAGAGATAGCTAGAGTATTACAGAGAATTTTGCTTACTTTTAAGTAATTACAAAGTAAAAGTTCAGAGATTTGGATAAATCTTTGAAAACAAGAGTTTTATCAAATAGGGGTTATTCTTTTCTATAACTCTTACCTTATACCTTCACTTAAGCTTACATTCATCACTACTTACTTTTTTAAAGATTTTAAAATTTATTTGAGAGAGAGAGTGTGGGGGGGGCAGAGGAAGGAGTAGAGGGAGAGAATCTCAAGCAGATTCTACATTAAGCATGGGGCCTGACATGGGGCTCCATCTCAGAATGATTACAACTTTTTACAAGGTGAGAGAACAAATCTTGTAAGATTTTCCAGGAGCCCTCTGGGAAATCTCAAAATCAGCATGAGAACAAGAAGTTTTCATTTAGTATTAGATTTTGGGAAGGCAAAATTGTAAAAAATACAGCAAGATTTTAACATTTGATTAAATAGGCTTACTGATTATTATGAAACAATACTTAGGTTCTCTTAAATAATCAAGAACTTGATAAAAGTTAACATAAAGCTCAGGAAACTATTCTGATAAGACACAGAATCTTGGTTTTCTATGTAGATTATTCAACGTAAAAACCTTTTACAACCTAAGAGCAGACCAATAATTCAACAAACCTTTGTTGTTCTAGTTTTGTAGCAGTACATTTGTCATATGAAGGTGCATTTTTTAAATAAAATAATTCATTCAGATCTTTGCAAGCTTAACTACATGAGATAAGATCTCTTTTCTGCAAAGCTTTTTCAACTTTTTTTACATACATTCAGTTTTTCCTCCTACATTTTCTCCTTTCTAATTCAGTGACAACCAGCTAGGGGCGCCTGAGTGGCTCAGTTGGCTAAGCGTCTGCCTTCAGCTCAGGTCACCATCCCGGGGTCCTGGGATCAAGCCCTGTGTTGAGCAGGGAACCTGCTTCTCCTTCTCCCCTCTTGCGCTCTCTCTCACTATCTCTGTCACTATCTGTCTCTCTATCTCAAATAAACAAAATCTTGGGGAAAAAAAAGAGTCTTTTAGTAACAACCAGCCACTCCACTTTAGAATAAAATTAATTTCTTTTTTGCTGTCAAAAACACATCCTACATACATACTTTTCATGCAAAGTTCTCTTCACTTTTATGATTTCCAGTAGTTTCATTTACATATATTATGATTTTAACCATTGTTAATCTTTCTTTTACAAAGAAAACTAAAAGTAGACAGTAGGGACTTGTTTGTCACATACCAGAATTCCGTACGAGCAGAGTAGCAAATTTTATCAATATATCATCTCACCCTTACAGGTGTATGCTCATAGTATGGTTTCCTCATAGTGCAATTTATCATGTTTATTAACAGACCTAAATATATTTAACTTCTCTGTACTATATGAAAACAAGGTACATAAATATATAACCTTAAATTTATATCCATAAATGAATGTTTCACTATTTCATCTCTATCTTATTCTAGAGTATTTTATCTCTTTACAAATAATTTGGATATGTAATGAATGTTTATTACTTAGGTTGCTTAACTTAGTTTGCAAGATACCAAAAAGATTTTGGAAATTTCTTTTAAGCAGACATACTATGACACCAAACCAGGTAACCATCATCTCAAGTTATTTCCCTGTTAACAATTTTTAACCTTATTTGATTGGTAAACCCAAGTAGAATAAGAATGTACGTTCCTATTATACTTAATGCGGATATGAAGAAGTCACAGCTGTTTTTAGCAAACCAGAAATCTTTAAATAACTATATTTTTCAAAGATTTATCCAAATCTCTGAATCTGAGAAACATTTGAATTGGTTCCTATTTTTCTGAGAGTTTTAGGAATATTTAATTTATATATTCACTCACTTATCTCTAAGCAAATTTGAATAGAACTCCTTTAAGGGATTTTATAAATTTGATAATACCATCTAGAGGTAGAAAAACATCACACATGCGTAACATACATATATAAACATAAGTGCATAAGTATACATATAGATGCAAACAGACATCTTCTAGCTTTCCATTCTAAAATTTTAGTTATGAATCAGTCAGAACAGTGATACAAAATTCACTGGCTTATCTTTATCTTTTTATCTGTTTGTCTCTCAGAAAAATGGAACACGTTGAAGTTACCTAGTCAGTAAGTACTAAACTTTGTTTTTGTTTTTTGGTTTTTTTTTAACCAATGTTTGTGACAAAGACTTCTAACATTTTCTTTTGTCCTGGTGTGAATTCTCATGGAGGCTGTTGACTACATTTTAAATGCATGACTCAGGAAGCATGAAGTGACCATCTGAATGTCTCCAAAGCCATCTGAACTGACAAAATACTCATTCTGTTTCTAATTAGTCTTTTTCCTTTTTAGCCTCAAGTAGTTGCTTTAAGAGAACCTGGAGTCCTTTGAGAGCCCTGATGGCAGCAGGAGGCCTAAAGTTCCAATAACATTAGGGAGTTGAGTTGCTGTAGTGGGGAAAGAAAGGGCTAGCAGGGGTGAAGAGAGGTGGTGGAAGAGGTAGGGTTCTGAAGGGGACATATCAAAGGATTTAAGTGAACTAAAGGAAAAATTGAAGGTGGTAGAGGAGGAAGGAAGAGTGGAGGTGATAGGACGGGAGAGGTCTTAGAGGAAACTATTTGGGGGAGATTTTAAGTTTCCCAGAGAGGATACTGAAGATCAAATTATCCCTAATAAATCATGCCAACAAGAAAGAGGTGGATGGAGTTGGTGGAACATATAGTCAGCAGGGGTTCAAAAAGAGGTGTCAGTGATTAAAAAGTTCCCATGGCAGGAATAGGATCAAAGGGAGAATAAAGAGACCTTATAAACAGGAAACGTTTTCTAGCCCAGGAGTCTAGGAATGGATCTCCATTCAGAACAAGTAGTCAAGGAGAAGAACTTCCAGTCCAAGAGTCGGGGAATAAGCCCCACTTGAAGCAGACAGCCAGAGAGAACTTGCAGTCCAGCTGGTGCCTTTTTAAAACAGAGGCCTGGGCCTCTAACTCAGCTTCTTACAAATGGCTACTTCCATGGGACTCTAAGAGTCTTACAAAGAGAAAAACCTGGATTCTAACCAGCTTCTTTTTGTTTGGAACTCTAACTCAGCTTCTAGAGTATACTTAGATCTTAAGAATTAAAATCCATCCTTACGAGCTCTAATGGATGTTTGTACATAGCAGTGGCTCCAAGAGTCAGACTCACTAATGGATTCCCGATCAGTTAGTTAGGAATGAATACAAAGGCTTCAAAGGCATGCACCAAGGATGTTGGATAAGAAGTCCAAGTTATGGCACCTTAACTCTCTGAGTTAAGGCACCTTAACTATTAAAGAAGAAGATATTCATTCTGATACTTATTGAAGAGTGGTTAAGGCAGACCCTATTCAGGACCATAGATGTCAGGATTACTACAGTAGAGTTTTGTAGTGGGAGAAAGGGATAGAGCTTAACTCCAAATACAACCAGGAGAGTAGGAATTCATAGCCAGTGCACAGAGTAAGAGTTGGGGTATGGAAAATTACTTAGAGGAAACATCAGGAGTAAAGGAGAACTCTGCTAACCACGCCTAACAGGATTCTTGCTATAGTCAGGCCGAGGTGATCAGACAGCACCCAGGGGATGCTGGAGAATAAGGAACTTGATATTTTGATTAAATATCAGGGATGGGGGATTCTGGCCACACCAGCTTAGCAGGATTCTTGCAAAAATTGAACAATGAAGATACAAACATAGAGGCCCAAAGTCAAGGTCTAGTTGAAAAGCTCAGGAAAGTCTAACTAGAGTTGGGTCAGGAGAGGATGTTTCTAACTAACGAGCAGTGTGAATATATTTTAATTTTTGAAGACCTATTTAAATTAAATTGATTTAAATTAGTTTATTTAAATAAAGTTGATTTAAATTAATGAGTGGAATTTACTAACACTTTTCCTTAGGATTCTTATTCATTTTTCCCGATTTTTTAATGGAAGTATAGTTGATACACAATGTTACTTTAGTTTTGCGTGTACAACATAATGATTTGACAAGTCTATATGTTATGCTATGCTCACCACAAGTGTAGCTGCTACCATCTGTCGCCATTGACTATATACCATTGACTATATTTTCATTGCAGTACCTTTTATCCCTGTGACTTATTCATTTCATAACTAGAAACCTTTATCTCCCTCTCTCCTCCATCCATTTTGCCCATACCCCACCCGCTCCCCTCTGGCAACCATCAGTTTATTCACTGTATTTATGGGTGTGTTTCTGCTTTTTGGTTTGTTTATTCACTTACTTTGTTTTTTTAGATTCTACATGTAAGTGAAATCATATGGCATTTGTCTTTCTCTGTCTCACTTATTTCACTTAGCATAATACCCTTTAGGCCTTCCATGTTGTCACAAATGGCAAGATTTCATTGTTTTTTATGGCTGAGTGATATCCCATTATACATGTGTGTGTGTGTGTGTGTGTGTGTGTGAGCGCACACACATACACATGTTCTTTATCCATTCATGTATTGATGGACACTTGAATTGCTTCCATATCTTGGCTATTGTAAATAACACTGCAGTACACATAGGGGTGTGCATATCTTTTTGAATTAGTATTTTCATATTTGGATAAATCCCCAGTGGTGAAATTACTGGATCAAATGGTAATTCTATTTTAATTTTTTAAAAGATTTTATTTATTAATTTGACAGAGAGAGAACTAGCGAGAGAGGGAACACAAGCAGGGGGAGTGGGAGAGGAAGAAGCAGGCTCCCAGCAGAGGAGCCTGATGTGGGGCTTGATCCCAGAACGGCAGGATCACGCCCTGGGCCGAAGGCAGACGCTTAATGACTGAGCCACCCAGGCACCTCTATTTTAATTTTTTGAGAAAACGCCATACAATTTTCCACAGTGGCTGCCCTAGTTTACATTCCCTCCAGTACTGCACAAGGGTTCCTTTGTCTCTAAATTCTCACCAACACTTGTTATTTCTTGTCTTTTTGATTCTAGCCCTTCTGACATGTATCAGGTGATATCCCATTGTGGTTTTAATTTGCATTTCCCTGATGACTAGTGATGTTGAGCATCTTTTCATGTGTCTGTTTGCCATCTGCATGTCTTCTTTGGAAAAATGTTTAATCAGGTCCTCTGCCTATTTTTAATTGGATCATTTGGAGGTTTTTTTTGGTGCTACGTTGTATAAGTTCTTTATCTGTTTTGAATATTAACCCCTTATTGGATTTATCATTTGCAAATGCATTCTTCCATTCAGTAGGTTGCCTTTTTGTTTTGTTGATGGTTTCCTTTGCTGTGCGAAAAGCTTTTTAATTTGTTGTAGTGCTCATTTTTCCCATTTTAAAATCTATGTCTTTATCCATAAGGACATTTCAATCATTTAGATTAAGTAACTCCTTAAATAGTGTGATATATGGGGGCCCTCCCTCCCTTCCTTCCATTTTTTCCTCTTTTCTTTCTCCTCCTTCCTTCCTTCCTTCCTTCCTTCCTTCCTTCCTTCCTTCGTACCCTCCCTCCTCCCTCCCTCCCTCCCTCCCTTTCTTTCTTTCTTTCTTTCTTTCTTTCTTTCTTTCTTTCGCTACTTAGAATAGTAAGCAAGCAATTCTAACACTACATTTATTAATTTATTAATTGTGTTCCCATTGCTGAAAATATGAAATTCTATTCCAAAGGAAATTACCTTCTTTAAAAAATCAAGCTGAGGTATTACACCTGCATATGAACATTTAGTTATTAAATTTAATATTTTACATTTAAATTGGACATACAGTTATTGCCATATAAATTTCTTTTGTTGTTGACTCTATTGTAGCATAAGTTATCAAAATATAGTCTTATACATCACTTTAGCCCAGTCATCCCAGTCTACTAATTATATTTCTTCCCTGTGAATGAGACTCTCTGAGACAGTTATGCACCCCACTGCTTTTTTATATTTCATACTTGATTTCAATTACTATGCAATTTCCTGACAAAAAACCCTCATTTCTGCCCATATCTAGATATGACATACAGATAGAGTAAATGCAGATAGTGTAGAAACAATCAATTAGAATAAACTTTTTGAAACTGAGTGGTAAAACCTAGGTAAGTCCATGGGAATGGTTGGGAAACTAAAATAAATAAAAATAAACAGCTCACTTTATTGCTCACTTGTAAATACTTGAATGCAATGTATGCATGTGGTACCTTAGCACAAAAAATACTTTAAAATGTCTATGATAGTGAATGTGCTTCTAGATAATATAAGCTGATTTTAATGGAATTTTTAATTGTGTATACACACACACACACACACACATATATTTGATAGGTATGAGGATTGATGTTTTGAAAATCAGTCTGTCTTACAGGCTTTCCTTGATGAGCATGTGCACTTACTTTACAAAGAAAATGTCTTCTCTTTCAATCTCACTGTGTCTTCAGCAAAGAAAAAGAAAAGTTGATTGTTTTGATATTTGCTCAGTGAATTGTCTTACTCACTTTTTAAATCTTTGAGAATCATAACTTTAAATTGAAGCTTCCAATTGAAAAGTGCTTCTAAACTTTGCTTAGAAATATAAATTATTCATTCCTAAATTGAGTTGAAAAGTTATCTGTATGGATATCATGCCTATTTTACAATGCTTTCTGACAAATAGACCCTAGGTAAATTTTAGCAGTGATTTTGTCATTGCAAGGCCTAAGCAAAATTGGAAGAAAATGAAGTTTATCTATTTCTCCTTCTATCTCATTTCCATTCTTCATGCCTATTTCCTGAGACCCTAATTCCTGTATCCCCATGCTAGATTCTACTTCATTAATAGCATTGCCCTTTTGAGGTTTAATGTGGGATTTCACATGCTCAGAAGAATGAAAAATCAGTGATAATAGTTTTAAGCACCAACAACCTATCTAGGTAAAGGACATTTTATTTTTGAGTAGGGTTCCTGTGCCTTCAAAATAAGACTGTGACACTGGGGGCGGGGGTATGTATTGTGGTGAGTGCTGGGTGTTGTGTAAGATTGATGAATCACAGACCTGTACCCCTGAAACAAATAACATTATATGTTAATTAATTGAATTTAAATTAAAAATAAATTTTTAAAAAATAGGACTGTGATTCCTGCTTGCGGTGTTCAATTGTAAGGCCAAACTTAGTCTGTGAATTTATTTAACCTTTATTACACCTCAAACAAGCGGATTGAGGAAAGAAATAAAGACTACTTGTCAATAAAGTAAATAAAAATAATCTTTAATACCTTCATCTAGGGAAAATTGTTGTTGATAATTTGGTGTATAAACATTTTTTCCTACACATACAGATGCATTACTTATGGCAGAATTGCTTTAAGCTTGTAACTAGTACATTTAAACATTGAACATTTAACAAGATAATATAGATATCTTTTAGGCCAAAAATATTTGTAGGCCATATTTTTCATTGGATTACTATATTTGATTATTTGGATAAGCCTCAATTTACTTTACCAAACTCCTAGAGCTGAACATATTGTTTGATAAGAATATCGTTATTTTATACAGTGCTTCTAAGAATATCTTTACAGCTTATTTTTGGTCTACTATTTTCAGATATTTGTTGTAGAAAAACATCCAAAAGTTAGAAATGCAATTGCAAATAAATACTTAAATCTCTTTTTAAACAAGTTTTCGAAGTTATTTGAAGACAATTGCACATTATTATTATAACGTCAATTTTTTCAATGAAATGATTCATTTTCACTTTTAAGTTTTGGTCATTTGGTACATTTGGTACATTTGTTACGTTAGATATGAGGTTAACAAAGCAATTGATGAATTTTAATAAAAGACTTAACACTTGCCCCATTTTTCTAGGTCCCAGCCATGAGTAAGATGGACTTATTGCAAATATACCCCGGGATACTTACTGAACTGTTGGTTAAATAGCATTTGCTCTCCTTTCTTTCAGCAACAGAAACAAGAATAAATCACATTGAAAATAATTGCTTTATTTATTTATTTATTTATTTATTTATTTATTTATTTTTGCCTTTTGAGGATCCATTCTTATATTTGACATCAATTATAAAGTAGCTATTTCTAAAAACATAAAATTTTTCTACATCCACATGTGAAATAAGGAATTTTAATTTTATTTCACCTATATTTTTGCTCATCTAAACTACATACAGGTTGAACAGCTTTAACAAACACATTATTCAGATTAAAGAAATTATTCATTTTAAGAAATTGAGCTGTTTTCTCCGGTTGTGAATGTGTATGTCAGTGTGCTGGAGTGAGAGAGAAAGAGAAGATTGATTAATTGAAAGGGAAAGAAAGGGAGAGATAGACATAGAAGAAGTATAGCATCATGAAGTGAAAGTATTTCTATTTTAAAAATAAAGACATTGGATTGTATCTTGTGGTAAAAGTAATACTTTATCTTAAGATAGGAAATCAGGGATCTTCCTTCCCAAAAATATGACTAGGGAAAAAAAAAAAAGAAAGAACCTGTATAATTATTTTTTAAAAAAATGGTATGTGTATATGTATATATGTGTGTGTGTGTGTGTGTGTGTGTGTGTATAAATTGTTTATAGTCAGTATTTAGAAGGATAGAAAATTAGGAGAAAATTAAAAGCAAAAGTTGCAAAAGATGTTTCAGGCTAGTAAGTATAACTATTAGGACACTAATATAAGCTAATTAAAATCCAGTGTTTCCTAATAAAAAGAAAGAAAAGAAAAACAATAAAATGAATTATTTGATGCCAATGTCTATGTAGTCCAAGGGTAAGTCAGATTCCAGGTGCATCTTTATTTATGGCTTAAATTATGTCCGCACTCTCCATCTCTGTCATGAAGATACATAGGGTTACATTGACACTCAAATCTCATCACTTATTCCAGGAGAAGAAAATTTGGACGATTCCTTAATAAATTAAACAAATTCCCAAAATGATGAACAAAGATGAGTCATTCTTCCATTCCAGAATCAATAAATGTAACAAGCGAACTCTAAGGTATCTACCACCTCGGTCTGAATCAGGTGCTAGGGCAATACATCTGGGCTGAATGTGGGAGAAGATACATTTCCCTGGAGCAAAATTTAAGGAATGTTGCCACAAGAAACTGTAGTGAATGCTGAGGGAAACAAAACAAAACAAAACAAAACCCAAAATCAACACAACCAGGAAAGAAAGAAGTTCTATTTTAGAGTATATTCATTGGACAAATGGAAGTGAGTGGCACGTTTATTGCATAGGAACTGTAGATTCTTCCAAGATTAATATGAAGGCACAACCTAGCACAACCCTGAAGTGCAAATCACTATCAGGAGTCTGTGCCTGGAATGCCTTGGCTTTGAGAAAGATGCTGGCACTGGGCAGTAGGAGGACTTTGACTGCACTTTAGGATATGTTCAATGAACATGGAGTTATTCTCCAGAGTTGAATGTACCTTTAGAAATGACAGAAATTAAGGAACCTAAATAAAGGTTCTATCATGGAAAGATATTGAAATCTTCAGGGCCAAGCCCATTGATAAGGATTTAGTGAGGAAAATCCCACATTTTGTTGTATCAAGGAGGATGATCAGTGGTTCCAAAAGATTTAACATAATAGCTCAGTAAAAGGATTTGAATATTTTTGAATTTCTTAGTAAGATATTATCTTCACCCAAATTCAGATTGTATTTGAAATGAATCTCCCAGAAGAGCACTTATATTTATGAAATGGGTGAATTTCACTCTTGGTAAGTCACTTCAAGGAGTAAGAAATAAATAAAACTAAACAAGAAGGCAGCAGAAAAGTGGGCAGATCTGAAAGTAGAAGCTTGGGACATCTGGATAGGATAGAGAGATTGTAGGTAGGAAAATAGGAAAGGCATGTCCTATGAAGAAAAAAAACAAAACAAAACACCAGGGAATGGGGAATACACAGATTAAGACTGTGATGGTATAAGAAGACAAGATACACAGAAGGGGTGCCAGTTCAGATCATACCACAAAGTGCAGATCTAATTTAGATGCTAGACTAACTATGGGAAGGTACATTCTGGAAAGATTCATTCAGTCATCAAAAGTAGAAGTCCTCTTGTGGAACTAGGAGGATTGCTTAATCCACCAACACTGCTTTTTCCTCTTCTTCGTATATGTTAATTTGCTTTTCTTTTGGTCCCTATTTTCCTGGGACCATCATGTTAAACCAAATGTGACCTTGATCTTGAAGATCCTCTACTTTATAATGAGCCATGGTTCTTGCATTTACATCACGAAATTATTTTAACCTGGAGTCAAATTTATTGAAGTGAATTCTCTGATCTTTAATTTGGTAACTGTTACTATACTAGCTGTTTAATTGCTCTGTTACTTCAGGTTTTCCATCTATAAAAGCAATAATAGTATCAGTGACCTCAGGTTGCTTTGAGGATTAAATGAGATATAATCTATAAAGTGCTAAATTAGGACAAGCCCCATACAGAGGAAGTTCTCAATGTATTTTGATGTTTTATTATATTTTTATCAAGACCCAAGCTCTTGCAGTCTCACACAGTTCCTATGCCTTGATATTTTCTTGTTATTTCTCTTTTTCTTGAAATACTACAATGTTTTCATAAATCTAAGTTACAATGTATATAAAAGTCACCACTGCTGATATGTCCTCCCCCAGAGATTCCTTAAATCCTCCCTGAGTACAGGCACAACTATTTTTCTCTCTCTTAATTCCCCTTCTTCCATTGACAGGGAATGATAGAATGCTTTTCAGCTTGGCCTTTACCTTGCATTTTACTTGTCTGTTCTTTTGGTCTTAACTGTTGTATCTCATTCAAGCAGTTTGAGCAGAAAACAATTCTGGCCTCAGATTTCAGCATAGGNAAAGAGGGATGGAGAAAAAGACACAGTCCTGTGCTATTTTGTCAGAAGCTTAAGTAAATAGGGCAAATGTTGTCCTTCTTGTCCCAACCCAGTGTGCAAGAGTTGTCTGCAGTGAGAAATCAAGAAAAACCCACACTTAGCTTTAAATTAACACTTTGGTTAATTTAGCAACTCTTTTGTGCTTGCATCTTCCCAGAGATTCTCATGGACAGGGTTGTCAGTGGACTAAGGTAGGTTTGATGTTCCTTATTCCCCTTGCTATAGGATATGGCTCTTATACCTAATTTTCTCATTTATTTTTTACATTTAATATCCTGATTTATCTTTTATTCTCCAAGATTCATTGAGATTATGTATTTGATTAATTAATTGTGTTAATTTCAATTTTCTTTGGAGCCATGGGATAAAATTCTTCTGAATCAAGAAATTTGAACCCAGTTAGAAAGTAGTGCTCGCTTTACTTGTCACTTTCAGGTTCTCTTTCCCATTATAAATGTTTATATTATCCAGTTAAGATGTAAAGTTTAAAAATATTTTTATATATTTGTCATAGTTATATTTATAAAATCCAATCTTAAAATGATAAAATATAATAAATATATTTGATGCTAAAGTAAATAAGCTTTCAAAGAAAAATGATAAACTTGGAGAAAGTGTCTCCAACAAATTTAACCAAGTACTTAATAAATAACATTTAATTAGATTTTATTTAAATAATCAATAGTAGTATTCCAACAGACAAATGTCTTCAGAATTCAAAAGCCAGAGATACTAGCAACACATATACCTCAATTGAGATGGTGATTTTTTTTTTTTTTGATTCTATGTATAAGTGAGATCTATATTATTTGTCTTTGTCTGACTTCACTTAATCCTCTCAAGGTCCATCATGTTGTTGTCTATGGCAGGATTTCCTCCTTTTTTATGGCTGAATAATATTCATATTCACATCAACATATATCGATATTCTTTTTTTTAGAGAAAGATAGCGTGGATGTGGGGGGAGGGGCAGAGAGAGTGGGGAAGAGAATCTTTTTTTAAAAAATATTTTATTTATTCACTTGAGAGAGAGAGAATGAGCAGGGAAGAGGGTCAGAGGGAGAGAGAGAGAGAGAGAAAAGCAGACTCCCTCCTATGCAGGGAGCCCAACTCGGGGCTTGATCCCAGGACCTGGAGATCAGGACCTGAGCCAAAGGCAGAAGCTTAACTGACTGAGCCACCCAGGTGCATGGGGAGACAGAGAATCTTAACCAGTCTCCTCAGCTCAGAGTCACACACAGGACTGTATCTCATGATCTTGAGATCATGACCTGAGCTGAAATTAAGAGTTGGACACTTAATAGACTGAGCCCCCCAGGGGCCCCCATATATCGACATTCTTTATTCAATTTCTTTACATGTTTTATCCATTTCAAGTTTTCTTTATCCATCTACTGATGGAAACGTAAGCTGATTCCATATCTTGGTTATTGCAAGTAATGTTGCAAAGAACACAGGAGTGCAGATATTTCTTGAGATCCTATTTTCATTTTCTTTAGATATATAATCAGAAATGAGATTGCTGGGTCATATGGTATGGTAGTTCTACTCTTACTTTTTTGAGGAATACACACACAGATGCACACACACACAGATGCACACACACACACACTGGGATATTATTCAGCCCTAAAAAGAATTAAATTATGCCATTTGTATTAACATGGATGAGCCTGGAGGACATATACTAAGTGAAATAATCCAGATGCAGAAAGACAAATACTGCATGACTTCACTTACAAGTGGAATCTTAGATTTTAAGTTATAGCCACAGAGAGTAGAATAATGGTTGCCACAGGCTGAGGAGTTAGGAAAATGGACAGATATTGGTCAAGGGTATACATTTTCAGTTATGTAGAATGAATAAGTTCTGGAGATCTAACATAGAATGTTTACTATAGTTAATAATGCTATATTGTATACTTGAAATTTGCTTAGAGAGTAGACCTTAAATGCTGTCACCAAAACAAAACAAAACCTATGTGTATATGGACCATATCTTCTTTATCCATTTGTCTGTTGAAGGGCATCTTGGCTCCTTCCACAGTTTGGCTATTGTGGGCGTTGCTGCTATAAACATTGGGCTGCATGTGCCCCTTCTTTTCACTGCATCTGTATCTTTGGGGTAAATACTCAGTAGTGCAATTGCTGGGTCATAGGGTAGTTCTATTTTTAAATTTTGAGGAACCTCCATACTGTTTTCCAAAGTGGCTGTACCAACTTGCATTCCCACCAACAGTGTTAAGAGGGTTCCCCTTTCTCCACATCCTCTCCAACATTTGTTTTTTCCTACCTTGTCAATTTTTGCCATTCTCACTGGTGTAAGGTGGTATCTCAATGTGGTTTTTGATTTGAATTTCCGTGATGGCTAATGATGTTGAACATTTTTTCATGTGTCTGTTAGCCATTTGTATGTCTTCTTTGGAAAAGTGTCTGTTCATGTCTTCTGCCCATTTTTTGACTTGATTATTTGTTTTTTGGGTGTTGAGTTTGAGAAGTTCTTTATTTATCTTGGATACCAGCCCTTTATCTGTAGTGTTATTTGCAAATATATTCTGCCATTCCATGAGTTGCCTCTTTGTTTTGTTGACTGTTTCCTTTGCTGTGCAGAAGCTTTATATCTTGATGAGTCCCAAACTTCATTTTTGCTTTTGTTTCCCTTGCCTTTGGAGATGAGACATGTCTTGAAAGAAGTTGCTGTGGCTGATGTTGAAGAGGTTACTGCCTATGTTCTCCTCTAGGATATTGATGGATTCTTGTCTCACATTGAGGTCTTTTATCCACTTAGAGTATATCTTTGTGTATAGTATAAAAGAATGGCTGCATATATACAAGGTAACATTACTCAGCTATCAGAAAGGATGAATATCCACCATTTGCATTGACATGGATGGAACTGGAGGGGATTATGCTAAGTGAAAGAAGTCAAGCAGAGAAAGACAATTATCATATGGTTTCACTTATATGTGGAATATAACAATAGCATGGGGGACATTAGGAGAAGGAAGGGAAAAATGAATGGGGGGAAATCAGAGAGGGAGACAACCACGAGAGACTGTGGACTCCGGGAAACAACCCGAGGGTGTCAAAGGGGAGGGAGTGGGTGGATGGGCTAGCCCTGTGACGGGTATTAAGGAGGGTACATATTGCATGGAGCACTGTGTGTTATACGCAAACAATGAATCATGGAACACTACATCAAAAACTAATGATGTAGTGTATGATGACTAACATAACATAATAAAATAAATTAAAAAAAAAGGCAAAACCTATGTGAAGTGATGGATATGTTATTTCACCTGATTGTTGTAATGAGTACAATGTATACATAAATCAAAACATCATATCGTACACCACACATATATAATTTTTGTTTGTCAGTTATACCTCAGTAAAGTGGGGGAAGAAAAACCAGTTGTGAAAGAGGATTTCTCTTCCACAATAACTTCAGGGAGGATAATGAGGAAAGCATTTGCCTGTGGATGAATGCAAATTAGAGAAAAACAGATGTGAGATGTCAAAGGAAAGAGTTTCAATACTGGTAGGATTGTCTGATCCATTCATGCCTATGAAAGAGGTACTTTCTACACTGGCAGCAGAGAGGAGGCAGGACCCAGATAGAAAATGACTGTGCTGTCTCTATTCTGACAGGGTCAGAAAGTGAAATAGCTAAGTGAAAGAACAGAGAACCATGGAGCCAAAATGTCATGATAATCGGTAAAATGAGCCTGTCAGCAAATTCCTGTTCAGATGGTAGATGAGGATTGGATTCCAACCCAAACCCCAAATGCCTTTGCACTAATATGTTCACAAATGCTGGAAAACGTACTGACAGTAGTGAGTTTGAGCTGGACATAAAAATTATATTATAGAAAAAAAAGTCATAATACTTGTACACTTAGTTGGTAGACCAGGATCCACATAAAATATATATTGTGTAGCCTTCTCTCAGATTGAATAAAATTTTGAAATATTTGGAAAGTTTATTAAATATTTCTCTGGAGGCATTTAGCATCTCATAGAAAGAGTTTTGGTGAAGCTCTTTCTTGAGGCAAGAGATAGATTAAATGTTCTTTTGAAATACTTTTCAGATTAATGATTCAATGGTATTTGCTTTTATGTTCAGTATAAAAGTCAGTATTTATATTTCAAAACCAGTGGCCTTTATGATTTTTTAAATTCTGTGGCAGTTTTATTATTTATATAGGAAAAACTTGAATCTCCTTAGGCACTGCATAATAAGAATTATGTAGTATAGTAGAATCAAATTTTCTTTTTATCTTTGGTCACTATTATTTTGGGTAGCAGAGCCTAGATGTCCACAGTCCATCCAAAGCAGCATGTGAAACGTGTTAGCTCTAAACATCATGGCTTTTCGGTGGCTTTCTCTTTGCTTAAATTATAGCTAGGTATCATCTATAATCACCACGATGCCTTTTGCCTGTCTTCATTCCAGTACAGTGGCTATGTAATGTATTATGTCACACTTGAAAATCTGGCATCAGGATCATAGCCCATTCCTCCAAGTATTAGCTTGGGACAAATAATTTATTAACTATAAAATTCCATTTCTTCATAATTAATTTACCTGAGTTATTTTATTAAAATAAAAATATATAAAGTAGACATGTATTTTATTTTTTAAAAGATTTTATTTATTTATTTGAGAGAGAGAGAGAGGGCACGAGTTGGGGGGAGGGGCAGAGGGAGAGGGAGAAGCAGACTCCCCCCTGAGCAGGGAGCTCAACATGGAGCTCCTGGAGCTTGATCCCAGGATCCTGGGATCATGACCTGAGCTAAAGGCAGACGCTTAACAGGCTGAGCCACCCAGGCGCCCCGAAACACATATTTTAGAGCTCTATTTATTTCAGATCTCTCTTAATCAAAATTTGCTGAACCAGAATTGATTTATTGTATTTGATGTTTGGTTAAAATAAAATATTAAATTTTTCTTAATTTAATCAGCCTTTTTGCTTGTCAGAATATTTTTTAAAAATAGCATGCCCTTAAATGCTTTTAAATTATATTTTCTTCTTACAACATCCCAAATAGGTCAGTATCATTATTTTCCTTTTACACATGAGAAATACAAAGCACAGTAAATTAAGTAACTTGGCTCAAGGTCACAAATCTTGAGTGACCAAAATGGGATATAAACACAAGTCTAAATCCACAACATATATTCTCAGCTCA
Organism: Ursus maritimus; assembly: GCF_017311325.1. NCBI lineage: Eukaryota > Metazoa > Chordata > Mammalia > Carnivora > Ursidae > Ursus > Ursus maritimus. The sequence continues at coordinate 57,734,891 of NW_024423453.1, forward strand.
GTACTCCACAATAGTCCTGCTTCTACTTTTAATTGGCATGACATTGATGCATTTACCTTCTCTGCTTCAGAGTTCTTTTCTGGAATATAGAGATTGAGACCATGTGATCTCTAAAGTACCTTCTGTCTCACATATTTTATTCTATGGGGTAATAACTGGATATATTTTTAAACATTTGACACACCAGTGAACATTATTTCCACAACCAAAAATAATTTCTAACATATTTTGCTAATTAATGGTCCTTTGTACATATGGAGGTAATGTAGTTTTAAGTAGTTTCCTTTGGAATGAGAATCTTTTTTAGGGTCTTTTATTTTTATTTATTTATTTATTTTTTGCCAAATAAAAATTGTATATATTTAAGATGCACAAGATATTGTTTTGAAATATGTATACCTTGCTAATTTATTACCACAGTCAAGCTAATTAATAGTCATCAACTCACATAGTTATTTTGTGTGGAGGGGGAATTTCAACTATATAAAACAGTATTATTAACTATAGTAACCATGCTGTCCATTAGAGCTCCAGAACTTATTCATCCTGCATCTAAGAACTATCATTCTCTCAGCTTCTATGAGTTCACTTTTTTTTAGATTCCACATATAAGTGAAGGAAGTCATACAGTATTTGGCTTTCTGTGCCTGGCTTATTTCACTCAGCATAATGCCCTGTAGGCACACCCATTTTCAGAAATGGCAGGCTTTCCTTCTTTAAAAGGCTGACTATTCCATTGTGTGTATATACCACATCTCCTTTATTTGTTCACTGATCAATGGATATTAGATTGTTTCCATATCTTAGCTAATGTTAATAATGCTACAGTGAACTTGGGAATACAGATATTTCTTAGAGATACTAACTTCATTTAATTTGGATATATCCCCAGAAGTGGGATTGCTGGATCGTATGGTAGTTCTGTTTTTAATATTTTTAAGGAACCTCCAGACAGTTTTCCTTACTGGCTGTAGTAGTTTACATTCCCCACAGTGCACAAGTGTACCATTTTCTCCATATCCTTATCAGAGTTTACTATTTGTCTTTCATTCTGACAGGTTTGAGGTGATATTTCTTACGGTTTTAATTTGCCTTTCACTGATGATTAGTGACATTGAGCATTTGTTCATATTCCTGTTGGCCATTTGTATGTCTTCTTTCAAGAAATTTCTATTCAGATTCTTTTTTTTAAAGATTTTATTTATTTATTTGTCTAAGAGAGAGAGAGAGAGAGAGGAGAGAGCACAAGGGGGGAGCAGTAGGCAGAGGCAGAGGAAGAAGCAGGCTCCCTGCTGAGCAAGGAGCCAGACGCAGGACTCAATCTCAGGACCCCGGGATCATGACCTGAGCTGAAGGCAGACACTTGACCAAGCCACCGGGTGTCCCTCTATTCAGATTCTTTGCCCATTTTTTTTTAATTGGGTGATTCGTTTTCTTACTATTGAGTTTTAGGAATTCCTTAAATAATTTGGATACTAACCCCACATCAGATATATAGTTTGCAAATACTTTTTCCTTTTCCATTCGTTACATTTTCACTCTGTTGTTTCCTTTGTCTTTCAGAAACTTTTTTAGATTGATGCAATCTTACTTTTCTATTTTATCTTTTGTTGTCTATACTTGTGATGTAATTTCCAAAAGAATTATTGCCCAGATCAATGTTAAGGAGCTTTTTCTCTATATTTTCTTCTAGCAATTTTATGGTTTCAGGTTTAATGTTTAAGTCTTTAATACATTTTGAGTTCAATTTTGTATATGCTGTGAATTAAGAGTCTAATTTCAGTCTTCTTCATGTGGATATCCGGTTTTTCCAACACAATCTATTGAAGAGACTATTCTGTTTTTTGCACTCTTATCAAATATCAATTGCCTATAAATGTGTGGATTTATTCTGGGTTCTCTATTCTGTTCCATTGACGTGTAGATCTCTTTTTATGGCAGTATCGTACTATTTTGATTACTACAGTTTTGTGGTATATCTTGAAATCAGAAAGTGCAATGCTCGTCTCCAGTTTTATTCCTTTTCCTCAAAATTTCTTTGGTTACTTGAAGTCTTTTGTAGTTCTTAATGAATTTTGGGTTTATTTTTTTTTCTATTTCTTTGAAGACTGTCATTAGGATTTTGATAGCAATTGCATTGAGTCTGTAGATCACTTTGTGTCATATGGACATTTTAACAATGTTAATCCATGAAAATCATATGTCTTTTCATACAGCTCTGTCTTCTTTAATTTTCTTCAGTAATGTATTATTATTTTCAGTGTAGAAATCTCTTACTTCGCTCGTTAGTATTTTATTCTTTTTGATGCAGTTGTAAATGGAATTGTTTTCCTCATATTTTGAGATAGTTCATTGTTTGCATATAGGAAAACCACTGATTTTTGTATGTTGACTTACTTAGTTTATTGCAAATTTTCTGAATTCTTTGTGTTTAGTTCCAACAGTTTTTGTTGTCTTTAGGGTTTTCTATATATGTGATGATGTCATCTGCAGAGATGCTTTAACTTATTTTTTTATTTGTATTTATTTTATTCCTTTTTCTTACCTAACTGGTCTGGATAGAATATCGAGTATTATGTTGACTAGAAATGGCAAGAGTGGGCATCCTTGCCTTGTACCAGATCTTAGAGTAAAAGTGTTTAGTTTTTCCCCATTGATTATGATGTTAGCTGTAAGGTTTTTATATATGGCCTTTATTATGTTGAAGGAATTTCCTTCTATACATAATTTGTTGAGAGTTTTTGTCATGAATGGATGTTGAATTTTGTCAAGTGCATTTTCTGCATCTGTTGAGATGACCATGTTGCTTTTATCTTTCATTCGTATATCACAGTGGTTGATTTATATATGTTAAACCCACTTTGCATTCCAGGGATAAATCCCACTAGATCATGGTTTTATAATCCTTTTAATGTGCTATTGAATTCAGTTTTGCTAGTATTTTATAGAGGATTTTTACATCTATGTTCATCAGGGATATTGGCTAGTACGGTTGTTTTGTTTTGTTCTATTTGCTTCCTTGTAGTGTCCATGTCTAACTTTGGTGTCAAGGTGATGCTGGCTTCTTAAATAGTTTGGAATTATTCCCTCTCCTGTATTTTGGAAGATTTTAAGGATTGGTATTAATTTTTCCTTGAATATTTAGTAGAATTAACCGGTGAAGCTATCTGGTTCTGGGCTTTTCTTTGTTGGGATATTTTTGATTGCTTGTTCAGTCTCCTTAATTATTATTGGTCAGTTCATGCTTTGTGTTTCTTCTTGAGTCAGTTTTAATAGGTTGTATGTTTCTAGGAATTTATCCATTTCTTCTAGTTTGTTGCTGAGTAATTATTCATATTAATTCTTTATAATCCTTTTTATTTCTGAGTCACCCATTTTATGTCTGTCCTCCATTTTTTATTTTATTTATTTGAATCTTCTCTCCCTTCTTGCTAGTTAGTATAGCTAAGAGTTTGTTGATTATGTCTTTTCAAAACACCAATTCTTAGTTTTGTCAATTTTCTCTGTTGTTTTTCTATTTTCTTTTTTTTTTTTTCTGCTTTAATCTTTATTATTTTTTTTCTTTCTGCTAATTTGGGTTTAGATTTTTTTTCTAGTTTCCTCATGTTAAATGTTAGGTTTAATTTGAGATCTTTTTTTTTATTTTTTTAAAGTTTATTTATTTGAGAAAGGGGGGGGGTGTGCAAGCAGGGGGAGGGGAAAAAGGAGAGGGAGAGAGAGAATCCCAAGCAGACTGCATGCTGATGCAGAGCCTAATGCAGGGCTCGGTCCCAGGACACTGAGATCATAAGGAGCCAAAATCAAGAGTCAGCCACTTAACTGAGCCACCTAGAGTTTCTGAGATTTTCTTTTTTAAATGAGATACAATTGACACACAATTTTGTATTAGTTTTAGGTGTACAACATAATGATATCATGACTATTATTGCTAAACAGTCTTCTTTTTTAATGTAGGAATTTATCACTATGTACTGCCTTCGCTGCATTCCATAAATGTTGGCATTTTATGTTTTTATTTTTGTTTATCTTAAGATCTTTTTTAAATTCCCTTCCAATTTCCTCTTTGACCTAATGGTCGTTGGAGTGTGTGTTGTTAAGTTTCCATGTGTTTTTGAATTTTCTGGTTTCTTTACTCTTAGTGATTTCTAGTTTCATTCCATTGTGGTCAGAAAAGATACTTAGAATGATTTTCCTCTTAAATTCATTAAAATTTATTTTGTGACTAACACGTAATCTATCCTGGAAAATATTCTGTGTGTACTTAAAAAAAAATTTGTTGGTGGGTGGAAAAGTCTATGTCTATGTATTTGGTCTATAGTGTTGTTCAAGTCAACTCTTTCTTTATTGATTTTCTTTCTGAATATTCTGTTGTTATTCAATATGGGATATTGAAGTCTCCTACTATTGTATTTCCATCAATTTCTCTTTTTATAGGTATTTCAAGTGTCAAGTAATCACCCCTGGAGTGTATACTCCTGATTAAGATACAGTAAATGTTAACAAATTACAAACACTTGGGAGAAGCTATGAAATTACATGTTTTTCCATATTGTGGACCTGGTCTACTTCTCATAGACTTCCCTCACTAACCTGTTCCTTATGATTACAGCAGAATCATAGATAACTGTATCATCTCCCTTAATATTGCTGATTTTCAAGATGAGGAGGGCCGGTGTTTTCTCCCTTAATCTTTATTTAGTATGCTTATAATATAATAAAGGAGACAGATATAGGTGCATAAACCATGAAAGGCCATTGCATGAAATATAGAATTATCATAATGGGGCTTACATTGTTTGGATGATAATACAGTCACACAATGAAAGATTAAAGCTGAAAACTCACAGATGTTGAGAAATCTAAAGGTTGTGAACTAAGAAAACACTAAAATAATCAGATAAAATGTGGATGCTGAAAACTATATTTGTAAATGAGAATAATTTAATATGCAATTTATATGCTCTATGTAATTAGTAAAAACACAATTCTGAGAGATTAAAGCCATGTATTTTTTAAATAAGATTTAGTATTACTCTATGCCCACCAGCCAAAGTCCACTATGAACACAGCCATAGTCATACAAATTATGTTTATTTAGCTTGCCACAATAAGAGAAAATACATTCCAGAGGGGATCTGGGAAGTGTCTCATTAAAAAGAGTGGGGAGAAGTTTTTATAGAATTTAGCCTTGTGGGTCTAAGGAAGGTAGAGGGAAATGAGGACCAGCTTAGGATTGGGTGTTGTCAAGTAACCAGGATATTTAGTGATTGGATATCTCAGTAATAATTGTTGAGGTGGGGAGAGGAATGAAATTGGGCTAAAATATCATTGGTTAAAAAAAAAAGCAGCCATAATTCAAAAGGAGGGTTGTTATTCATTTTCCATCCATGGTATGGCCATTGGACAAGCACTGTTTTTATGGCCTTGTCAATATCCCATTGTTAACATTGTTAACACTGTTTTATGTTCTGTTAGAAATATCACAATTTAGTTACCACCATGGATGGCTTCTACTTTTGATTATTTATACACCTCTCTGAATGATTCAAGATGATTAATCATTTATTCATTTAAAAATTCTTTATTAGAAACCTGTTGTATGTAAGGATCTGAATAAGATATAAATCCTGCCCTTCAAAGGATATTTAGGATATAGGGCAAGAGAAAGACATTGATAGTAACAATTGTAGCATATTGGCAATGAGAGCATTATTGTTGCAAACTGACCCAGGCCAGTTTGGTGGCTCAGCAAGTATCAAGGGTCTTTAGTAAATATTGTTAGCTGATACTAGTTAGATAATTTTAGGGGCCAAATAATTAGGAGGAAATGCCATAATGAATGTAAGTCTAAGGCCACATATCTCCAAACATACACATGTTATTAGGACTCAAGAAAAACAATCATATACCTGTTCTGTACCTCTTGGAATTTACATTTGCTAACAAGGGCACTATAATCAGCACTTAGCATGAGGCTCGACTTGGACATAGTCAAGGTGAAAGGTGTAAGAGTGTGTAGACTGAAGGACCAGCTGACCAGTGACTAAGTGAAGTGGTCCAGATCCTTTATGAAAAGGAGCGATGTGAGGCCAACAGGACTCTTGATAGAGTAGTACTCCAGTAGCATTTGTCTGGCCAGATTCTATATGTTTTTAAATTAATTAATTAATTTGAGAGGATGGACATGAGCGCATGAGCGGGGGGAGGGGCAGAGGGAAGGGGAAAGAAGCAGACTCCTCATTCAGCTCCATGCAGGGCTCAATATCACGACCCTGAGATCATGATCTGAGCTGAAATCAAGAGTCAGATGCTTCACCGACTCAGCCACCCAGATGCCCCAGGTTCTGTACCTTTTTAATGCATAATTTGAGATACCCGTGTGATACTTCCTGCCAATTAAAATGTTGAACACTCATGTCCCCGTAAAAGAATATTTTAACATCCTTCCTACTAGTGAACAAACTTTGTTACCAATGCTATAAACAAAGTTGAAATGAGATGCATTAAAACTTTACTAAGTAAATGAAATCTACCTATTTTTAAAATTCTTCTTGGAGTGAGGTGATTATCGTATATTATAGTTAAATCGAGAGCTGCCAAAAGTATAGTATGTGTGCAACCTCTCTCTTACTTTATCTCAACTCAAACATGGAAAATCATACCTCTTTTACTGAGCTTGGTGTAGGTTCAAAATCTTCAAGACAGCATTCTAGCCAGTTTGTACCAATTAATCATTATTAGAAATTAAGATACAAATCATTTGTGATTATCAGTAGAGTTGATGTGATCTGATGAGTCTGCAATATTTTTTTAAATATTTGAAAACTGATCCTTGTTGTTATTAAACCGTATTTAATGCATTTGCATAGCCTAAAGCACTGCTTTACCGTGCCAGTGTATTACGGAGCTTTACAAAACACATGCCCTGTGGTTCCTTTGTAAAAGCAAACCAAATGTGTTCCTAAATGAGAAGCAGGTTCTAAGCACCCTAAAGCCTTTCTCACATAACCTTTTAAATCAAAACTTTCAAAAGATTTTCTGCGACTTTCTTTTGCTTTTTGTGAGTTTCTGCTAACCCTTTATGCTTGACACAGTTTCACAGTGTATTTGCTAAGTTCTGCTTTGACATGTTGTAGCTTCATCCTATTCAGCTTCCAGTTTGGTCTGCCTTTAAAAACAGCTGTGCTTCATCATTCTTTCTTTTGTCCAGAGAATACTAAGTGGCAACCTGCTGTCATGCTGCTGCCAAAGCAAATTAGGTGCTGTGATTCCTGTGTAGTGCCCCAATTACAGGTAAGGAGGGCACTTAGCATGTAGCACTTGCCCTGAGATGTGCGAGTCATAGATTTCAACTGGAAAATAGTTGTTCCTCTGAAAGACACTTACTACTGATTACATATATTTGATATCATTTCAAAACTAAAAAACAGACATTTTCTAGGAGTACCTGATTTTTTGTGTCAGTGCATATAAGAAATTGAAATACCAGTTCTAGGCAAGAAATTTGTATAGTATTTTGGATTAATTTAACTGTGAGTTGAAGCCTATGCTTTACATGTGGGTCTCTCTCTCTCTCTCTCTCTCTCTCTATATATATATATATATATCACAATTTAGTTACCAACATGGATGGCTTCTACTTTTGATTATTTATACACCTCTCTGAATGATTCAAGATGATTAATCATTTATTCATTTAAAAATCGCCATCCTTTTTGTCCAGATGCTCTTACTTTGTTTTCTGTACTCTTGAATGAATTTAGAAAATAGGTTTCTGTTTTTGTAGAAATTACTGCAGTTCAGTGGTGGCATTCCCTTTTTAGCTGTTCATTTTGTTTTTCCTTTCATGGCAGGGAAGGAAGCTATTGCTTATCTAATATGTGCCAGGAACTGTGCTGAGGACTTTTACATGTGTTATTTTATTTTATTCTCTAAATAACCCTGTGAGTTCCTGGAACACTGTTAGTTCCCAGCACATATTATTTCCATTTTACAGATTAAAACAATGGGGATAGAAAGATAAGGTAACTGGTATAAGATAGAGTAAAATAATCCAGCCAGAATTCTAGAAGCAAGTCCATAACCTTGGCTGTCTGCTCTATGGTGATCTCTCCCTCCGTAGCACCTGAAGAAATGCTGACACAGGGACATTTTCTGATTTACCTTCCACCTGATGATAGTTAATAGGAGAAGAAACTCTGAGCATCCTCATTATTTAACTTTGTTGTTTCTACTCCATACCGAATTCTGTTTTTGTCCCTTTGTTTATGTTGTTGCCCTTTCTTGTCCCCCATTTCAGCCTCTTCATGCAATGCCCATCCTTCATCCGTTCTAAAGTGTCTTATCTGAGATGAAACTTCTCAGATCCTTCCAAACAACTTGGTTCTCAAACCTCCCCAGATCCTTTGCTCTTACTATCTGAACTTCTCTTCTCAGCCAGCAATTTCTAAAACCTATCCTTAAAAATTTGTCACTCAGTTTAGGATTTTACTATTCAGGATATATGGCTTTGAACTAAAAAACATATTTTCTTTAGCTGTATGATAGAATTACCCATCTGACTTCCTATTCAATATTTTTTATGTGTTATTTTTCTCCTTCATCTAGATTGAATGATTGTTTTGAGTAAAGACTATATCTTCCGCCTCCTTTTGAGGCCCATAGTTTTAGCCTAACATTAACACCACAAAAAGTGTCCAAAAGTATTTGATTGATTGAAGCGAACGCAGTACTCACTAACCTTAGAGCCAGTCTGCCGCTCTAGACACTAGATTGCCCTACTTGTTATGCCACTAGGATTGACATTAAACTTTGCAAGCATGTACATGAGCAGTTCAAAATAATTCCCAATATAACTCAAGTCTGATGACATTTGGTACCACTGCACTTTCCAGAAATTGATGGAAAATGTCAGTTCTTCCCTGTGGCAGTTTTGCCAATTTCAACTAAAGTGAAAGTAGATGTTGCTGGGGAAACAAACCAGTTTCTTCCAGAGAAACACATGCGTTAATGAGCAAAGTGGTTTGCTTCTAAAATATGTGTACCTTAAAAAGGTTGTAGGGTAATACTGGAATTACACTGTTTGAGCATATGACCTTTGAAATATTTTAATAAATTAACAGGCTGAGGTTACTTCAGCCAATTTATATTTGATAATACTTCTCTGAGTGTAAGGTAAAAGTAGTTCAGTTTAGTGAAAAATCCGAAAATTAATTAATCCCTGTTATGTGGCAGTCAATCCCTATGCTATACTAGGCATAGGGGATTGAAATTTGATCAACAATTGGTCTCTGAACGGATGGTAGCAGAGTGGAGGTGGAGAGGCAGTGAAACAGGAAGAAGAGTGAGAAGCATTTCTGTCAGTGAGCTATAACTGGTTACGGACAATGAGCACTAGATTAGTCGATTGCTTTTCGGCCTTTTGGCTAAAATCAAGTATAGATTAGGTTAGTCAAGATTGAATGACCTCAGAGAATTCTAATGTTGACTTTTAAAAAATCTGGAAATTCCACATATATGAGATTAGATAAAGTATGGCTAACTGGAATGTCTTCTTAGGATATTCAAGTAAAAAAATATATTTTTTTCCAGTGAAGTTAAATTATGAGCAAAAGTGAGGTTTTTTTTTTTTTAAAGATTGTATTCACAGCAGGTATATTTATATTTTCATTTCTACATTGATTAAGATTTCCTCCATTCGACAGAGTCTAATGGCTTCCATTTAGCAGTAGAGAGGAGTCCATCAAGGATATAGTCAGCCTATCTTAATTCAATTTTATACGCAGAGAATGAGAGCAAGAGATTGATTTTAAATTTACAGGCCAATCTGCCTTATAGGCAACTCCTCCAGTGTTTGTTCTGGATTGAGTGTGAGTAAGATGTCAATCCATTCCCAGTTCTCAACTCTCTCGTGTAATATAAAGATAATTCCTAATTGTAAAACAAAACAAAACAAAAACTTTAAAATTAAATGTGCCCATGTATTGTATATATTTTTAATTTTCTGTCTATTATGATATTTTGACATCCTGAAAAACCTTTCTGGCAGAGTAGAGACTGGTCCTTTCTGGACTAGCTAATTCTTAGGGGTAGTAAAGGGCCCAGATGGGAGCATGCCTCTGATACGTGAACTAAGTAATTCAGAGCCATACTTCCTCTTTCTGGCCCTTGCATTCCAGGAGGCAATTTTCCTTTGCCTTAATCATCCCAGGGCGCAGTGCCAGGGAACTAGGGACAACCCATATGGCCCAAAGCCTACCAAATTGAATTTATCCAAAGTAGCCAATCCTGAACAGTTCACCCTGTTTGTTTTCCTTTCCTGAAGAAACTTCAGTAAAGTCTCTGGTCTAATGCCTTTTCCTCCTTTCTATCTTCTGTGGTCCTGCGAGGCATGCCATTCTCCTCTCTCGAGGACCTGTGAGCGTAATAAACTCAGTTTTCCCGAGTCCCTTCCTCTGTCCCCTCCTGTGGTGTCACCTCACTGGCCATTGCTTAAAAAAACAAAGAAACAAAAAACCAGTCTGCCTATTTACTTTAGTTTCATCTTATTCGTGATTTAAGGAAACCAAGAGTAATTTTGACTATCAGTTTCTAAAAATGACTCTGCCAATGTTCATGTGAATAATCACATCCTGATTGATTCAGGAGGAGATCATCTACTGTCTTACTTTGTCTCTTATTTATGTGCTTTTGACTTTTCCTAACCCAAGTTTTTAATATAGGTCTTTTTATATCTCTTGAGGCTTTCTTCACACTAGATTGTATTATACAGTTCTGTGTAGATGATGGGATTACACCTAAAAACAACTCAATTACTCTGGGTTAGAACTAGGCTCAAGTATGTATGTGCTTTGAGATTTTGAGTAAAATTATATATAATTTATGAATCTTATTCTCATCTGTGTTAGCTTTCTATTTCTGCCTAAACAAATTAACCATGAACAAATGGCTTAAAGTAACTCACATTTATTAGTTCTGGAGGTCAGAAGTTCTAAAATCAAGGTGTCAACAAGATTACATTCCTTCAGGCTGAAGTTCCAGGGGAGAAAGCATTTCCTTCCCTTTTCTGGCTTTCAGTTGCTGCCTACTTTTCCCAGCTTGTGTCCCTTTTGTCTCACTCCTACCTCTGCTTGCATCATCATATCTCCTTCTAGGATTCTGACCCTTTTGCCTCCCTCTGAGAATGACATTGTGATATTATATTGGGCCCAATCAGTATCTGTCACTTAAGGACATCTGCAAAGTCCTTTTTGCTATGCAAGGTACCAGTCACAAATTCTAGGAATTAGGACTTGGCTATCTTTGTCAGGGAAGGGGGCATTTTTCTCTCTACCACCTCATCTTCTAGAGTTGGGAAAGCAACACCTTCTGTACTTATTTCCATGGTTTGTCCTTAGGCTCAAATGGGATAATTTTGGAGAAGCTTTATGCAATCCATAAAGGTATCATTTACTGTAGGAGAACCCATCCTGTTGCTCCCATTTCATTTATTTCTCTTTATTAGAGAAAATATTTTTCTCTTTATATGCAGATCATTATGTGAATTGATGTGAATGCTGTGAATGCAGTGTTTCATACAACTTTTTATAGTACCGTGCATTTTAGCATGGAATTATGTTTTTTTATTCCCAGAAAACTCTATTAAGAACATATTGATAAAGGATTCTTTTAAGTCATAATATATGAAATGCAGTACTGCTGTAGACTGGTTTAAAACAGAAAATGTTGATGCAGATGCTGAAATCAGGAAAGCAGAAAAAAGAAAAGATTGTCATTTTTTGCCAGAGATGCTAGCCCTCAGCTACCTTCACAGTATTATTTTCTGTATTTTTCATAACTACATGAACAACCCGTGCACTGAAAATATGTGGACAAGTTTAGAGTGGCATAAATTCTGATTTCAAGAGCAGGGATGCTTGTCTGTTAGATATACAAACATACATATCTAACTGCCTGGTAGAGTTCAAACCCATCTGTTTAGATGGCATCGTGCCTGTTTCCAGTTGTTGGTTAAGTTCAAAGAAACACATATAAGAGGAGTGTGATATTTTCATTGATCGCCTTCAAGTTCCCATTTGAGGTAGTGCTTTGAAACATTGGCATTGGCTATAGATAAAACCATAAAATTAATTATATTTTCATTTTTGGAAGGCTCCCACACAATGAAATAACAAGGCAGTAGATACTAAAAGGTGTCAGAGATTCAGTTTTGATTTTTTCTCTAAACTGTATTCATTTTTCCTTTAATTTTATTGTGTAATCAATATACAGTAAAATTGACTCTTTTATTGGTGCACAGTTTGATGAATTTTAACACTTTTATAGATTGGTGTAGCCACCCTCCCCAACAGAATATAGATCAGGTCATCACCCAAAAACCTCTCACCTGCTACTCTTTTATATTTACTACTCCAGCCTCTAACAACAGCTAATCTCTTCTTTTTCACCGTAGTTTCCACTTCTTGCTTTTGGAAATTCAAATGTAAAACAGCTTGGTAGTTCTTTATAAGATGAAGATATGTTTAACAGATCTCCAACAATCTGACTCCTAGGTAATTACTCCAGAGAAATAAAAACTTTTGTTCCCACAGAATGATTATAGTGACAGTATAAAAAATTGCCCCAGAATGGAAAAAACAAACAAACAATAAACAAACAAAAAACCCGAACATGTATNNNNCAGCAGGAGAAAGGAGAAACAAACTGGGATATCCATAAAATGGAATACAACTCAGAAATGAAAAGGAATAGTGTTTAAAACAGTGATGTATTTCCTAACTTGATCTAGCACAGTGTTTCCTAACATGTCTTGGGTGGACTCCAAAACTTTTTCAGGGAGTCAAACTTTTTTTTTTTTAAAGATTTTATTTATTTATTCGACAGAGATAGAGACAGCCAGCGAGAGGGGGAACACAAGCAGGGGGAGTGGGAGAGGAAGAAGCAGGCTCATAGCGGAGGAGCCTGATGTGGGGCTTGATCCCATGACACCGGGATCACGCCCTGAGCCGAAGGCAGACGCTTAACTGCTGTGCCACTCAGGCGCCCCAGGGAGTCAAACTTTTTATAATAATGCTAAGACATTATTTGCTGTTTTCACTATGTTGACATTTTCGTGGATATTGCAAAAGCAGTGGTGTGTTGGCACAAATCAAGGGGGTAGTAACAATCTTTACTTAATAGACATTGTGTTCGTGACCACTACTCACATTAAAAAGAAAAAAAATCCCCTGGTTTTCCTTATATATGTGCTTGATTGTAGCAGCTGTAAGAATATGCCTCTCAGGTCTCTAACTGCAAAGCCCCAATGGCTAAACTTGGAAAGCCTTTGTTTGCTTCTAGCTATAGTAGCTGAAGGTACCAGGGACACTAAAGCAAGCTTGTTCCTGGGACACCGGGTCTCCTCTAGCAGGAAACTATGGCTGGAAGATTCACAGTTGCCTTTGCCAAACATTCTATACAACTGAACTGCAGTCTTTTTTATTTAAGATTTTATTTTTATACTTGAGAGAGAGAATGAGAGAGGGAGCACAAGCAGGAGGGTCGGAGGGAGAGGGGGAGGGAGAGAATCTCCAGCAGACTCCTCGCTGAGCATGGATCTTAGGACCTGGAGATCAGGACCTGAACCCAAGTCAGAAGCTTAACACTGAGCTACCCAGGTGCTCCCAACCAAACTGCAGTCTAATGTGTCTCCTTTATCTCTCTGTGAGTCAGGGTCAGACCTGCACTGGGGTCTGACCCATGTGGCTCACTTCATATTTTCTTTCACAGCTGTTTTCCCCAATAAATTTCTACAAACCCAATCTCATCTTGATGTTTACTTCTCTGGTGACCTAACCAACACATTGATGAAGCAGTGAAAGTTACTCATTTTATTGATCTTGACCATTGAGTACACATTGATTTAATATTCTAGATGAAAGAATGGAAGTATATATAAAGCACCTCTGCTACACGCAACAGTATAATGGTTGTCTCAATGAAACTTTTTTGTGTTATGAGCTAAATTAGTCACTTATTTTATGGAACATTATTATTTCTTTACATACTAACAAAATATGGCCATCCATATTTTGGTACTTTGTCAGCCATTTTTTCAGAAGTAAATGAAGTGAGTCTGTTACTTCAAGAAAAGCAACTGGCAGTATTTGCTTGCAATTATAAAATTGAAGTTTATAAATGAAAAATTGAATTATTAAACAAACTTGTATTTATCAGTGTGGGCTTCAGGGTTTCTTAATTCTTAAAGAATTTTGTCATTTCTTTTAAGGCCGTGGTCGACTTTAAAGCCTCCAGTAGTGGGAGGAGCTGTCTACAGTACAGCATGTGGAATTTTTGGGGGGGTGTTAGAAAGTTTTATGTCTTTATTATGGTAGTGATTACACTACTGGGTGCATATATCTGCATGCATGGAACTAAACATTAAAAAGTGAATCTTGCTCTATGTAATTTATACTGATCGATTGCTCAGCATAAGCCTACCAACATCCCAAATCTGGATTTTACTTCCTTCACTGTTTCCAGATGTCTACATCTCCTTCGTCAAGTTGATTTACTGAACAGCATTTTTCAAACAATATAGTCTGCTCTATTACAGAGGGTGACTTGAGTTTATTGCAGTCATTATCAATGAATTCTCATACATAATGCTTTCATCAATATTCAGCAAGTATTGAACAACTATAAAGAGCCATATGATGTGATGCAAAGACAAGAAACACATAGTCATTTCCCCCAAATTGGGCACTCATATAAAGGAATCCAGGTAACCAGGTAATTGCAATGCATAGTGATACCATTGCTGTTAAAATGTGAGAAGATGCTACAAGGATCTAAGAAAAGAGTGAAATGAGGCCCTCAGTCTACTTGTGGTGTGTCAACAAAGGTGAGCCCTGAGTTGTGCCTTAAAGAAGATACACTTCAGGTCTCTGGAATGGATGTATCACTGTTTGTAATCCCCATGTCTAAATTGAATACAGTTCTGTGTGACTCCTGCAAACTGAAAAGACAGGTTGCTTTTTTGCTTCCTAATCTGGAGAGGAGACTGTTCCTTGGACGGCTGCTTTGTGAACTATGCCATTTGTCTCTTCTATGTCATTGCTGTTAGCTTTTGGTAACCTGTCACTATCTTTCATTAATGTGAACACTCTGGAATCTAGCACATCTCCTTAAATAATACGTTGCTCATCAATATGCAAGAACTTGTATTCATTTATTTGAACTCCTGTTTATTTCTGTCTTGACCACCTAGAGATTTCTCATCATGTCATATAGTTCTGTCAGAATGAGTTGGTCTGGTTTGGTAAATGAGTGCTGTCAAATGATATTTTGAACATTTTTGCTGCCACTTCATTTTCTCGAATTCATTCAAAGGATACTTTTTGGTTTTCATTAGAGAAATATTTCGTATATTCAACCACCATTTATTGATAATGTGCTATGTGCTAGACCAGGATAAAGATCAAGTAATACATGGTTCCTGTGTTCAACGCATTCACAGTTTAATAGGGAAGACAGATGTGAAAATACTACATCTTAACATAATGGTGTTGTGTTGTATTAATTCATAATGTGCTATGTGCACAGGTTGGGGTGATACAAGCAAATATAAGGACTTCAGGGACACCATAGGAAGTTCCTTTGACCCATACATTAAAAGGTTTACAGATGAACAGAGGAAGTCCTGAATTCTAGATAAAAACTGTAGGAAAGCATGAAGAAAGATAGAGAAAGAGAAAGGGAGAGAGAGGGAAGGAGGAAACTATGTATTCAGGAGACTGTGAAAGGGCACTTCTATTGCATTCCAGAAGGTTGGAGAATGAGAATATGATGGCTATATGCCAGAACAAGAAAGGGATTTGGTCTTCATCTTTCAGCTTATAAATGTAAAGCCCAATTTTCAACATAAGAAAAACATAAGCTACTCCATATTTTAAACATGTTTCTAACATTAACATAGTTAATGCATTCAATAAAGAAACACTTATGATTGAAAGGTAAACAGTATTATTTTCCAATAGTCTAATTTTGTGCCTTAATTCAGTCAATACTAATGAGAATTTAAAAGTGAATTATTAAGACAGTAACAGGTGAAACAGTCCCAAAATTTGTAATTTTCCTAATTTAAGAGTTTGGGGGGGGTAGGACTTTTGACTGCAAGTTACCAAGTTTGGTAATTTAGTTCACCAAATAAATAGTGATGTTAACCAAAACAGTGGGTATAGGAAGCTAAGTTTTTGATTTTTAAAAAAATAGACATTATTTTTCATAGCAGTTTTAGGTTCACAGCAAAACTGAGGCAGAGTTTAAGGAATCTCCCATTACTCTCTACGCCTACACACGAACAGCCTCCCTAATTATCAACATTTCCACTAGACTGGTACATTTGTTAACAATCCATGAACCTACATTGACACAGCTTTATCACACAAAGTCCATAGTTTATATAGGGGTTCGCTTTTGATGTTGTGTACTCTATGGGTTTGGACAAATATATAATAACATGTTTCCACCATTACAGCATCACACAGGGTATTTTAACAAAAGTCCTCTGTGCTATACCTATCTCCACCTCCCACCCCTTTGGTCTTTTTATTGTCTCTGTAGTTTTGCCTTTTCCAGATTATCATATAGTTGGAATCCTATAGTATATATCCTTCTCAGACTGGCTTCTTTCACTTAGTAATACACTTTTAAGGTTATTTCATGTCTTTTCATGGCTTGATAGTTCATTTCTTTTAGCACTAAGTAATGTTCCATTGTCTGATTGTACCATAGTTTATCTGTTCACCTACTGAAGGATATCTTGGTTACTTCCAAATTTTGGCAATTACGAATAAAGCTGCTACAAATATCTGTGTGTAGGTTTTTATGTGGACATAAGTATTCAACTACTTTGGTTAAATACTAAGGAATATAATTCTGATAGAGTATGTTTAATTTTGTTTTATTTTAAGATTTTATTTATTTATTTTAGAGAGAATGGGGGAAGGGGCAGAGGAAGAGAGAGAATCCCAAGCAGACTCCACACTGAGTGTGGAACCTGACACAGGGCTCAGTCTCACGACCCTGAGATCATGACCTGAGCTGAAATCAAGAGTTGGACGCTTAAGCAACTGAGCCACCCAGGCGCCCCAAGTATGTTTAATTTTGCAAGAAACTGCCAAACTATCTCCCAAAGCAGCTGTACTCTTTTGTATTGCCACCAGCAGTGAATGAGAGTTCCTGGTGTTCCACATCCTCGTCAGCATTTGGTGTTGTCAGTGTTATGAATTTTGGCTATTCTAATAGGTGTGTAGTGGTATCTCATTATTTTTTTAATTTTAATTTCCCTAATGACATGATTGAAGCATCTTTTCATATGTTTATTTGCCATCTGTATATCTTATTTGGTGAGGTATTGCCTCAGGACTTCTGCCCATTTTTAAATGAGTTGCTTGTTTTCTTTTGTTGAATTTTAGGAAGTTCTTTGTACAATTCAGATAACAGTTCTGTATCAGATATATCTTTTGCAAATATTTTCTTCCAGTCTGTAGCTTGTCTTTCTATAGAGCAGAAAATTTTAATTTGAATGAAGTTCAGCTTATCAGTTCTTTCATGGGTTGTGCCTTTGGTGTTATATCTAAAAAGTCAAAGCCAAACCCAAGTTCAGCTAGATTTTTTCCTATGTTATTTTCTAGAAGTTTTATAGTTTTTTGATTTATAATTAGTTCTGTGATTCATGTTGAGTTAATATTTGTGAGGGTGTAAGATCTTCACTTTTTTTATTATTCGATGTTACTTCTATCTTTATTATTGTTGTATAAAGAGAAGTTATAATTTTTGTGAGATATTTAAGTTATTCAGTGTGTGGGCTAGATTTATGAGTCTGGAATTCAGGCCAGAGGATTATATATTAACCTTTATGAATAATTAGCCTATAGCTGAAGGCATAGGATAGATTGTTATACAAAGAGAGAATTTATAGAAGTGAGAGAGAGAAGCAGAAGACTCAGGGAAAAAAATAGTAGTGTTAATAAAGGAAGAGGGGAGAGAAAGAAACAAAACAAAAAAGAATTGTAATAGAAATAGATGCTGAATAAGAACGAGTGTATAAGAAAGGTCAGATGAGCAAAGACTTCAAGAATGTGAAGTCTTACTAGTGATACAAAGAGAAGCAAAATGTAGTAGGGATTTTAAAAGGACAATTGGCATTGGCAGCTAGTCTTTGTTGACTTTAATTGGAAGAATTTCAGTACAATGGTTGTATGGAACTGTTTGGGTGAATAATAAATAGAGTAAGCCTAAACAACTTTTTTTCCCCCCAAAGATGTATACCCCATAAATGTTTAAAATGATATAAGGACCCAAATAAGATACAATTACTTGGTTTATAATAAACATTTATTAGTTTAAAAAATATAAAATTCCCTTTAAATGAAGCACATGTGAAAGCATGGTCAAAGGAGGGCCCAGATGTATTCTCATACTCAGCACCATCTCTGCTTTTCAAAGCTTAACCCCAAGAAATGGAAGGCCTGAAACTTCATTTGCCCAACTCCCCTACCAGGAGACTCCTTGTCAATTCCACCAGTGAATAGGCAGGTGCATCTGGGAGGATGGAAAAGAAAGAGAACCCATTATTCTTCTGTGGCAGCTTTGGTAAGTCATGTGGAAAGCATCAGACAGAAGATACTGTGATTTACGTGCAGTTTTTAGATTTCTTCTGAGAATCATTCACATAGGCACTATTGATAGCTCATGTCATCCATGGTGACTTCTTGCCATTCCTGCAATTCAGGATTCCCTGACCTGTATTTCTACAGCTTCCAGCAGTTGTTTAAACCTCTACAACTTTCCTATTTTAAGCCTCTCCCTCTTCAAAACATTTAGGGAAGCTGCTGTTTTCCTCACTAAACCCTGATTATATCTATATGGTGGCATTGCTATCTTTAATGAATAAAAAAGCTCCAAGTTTCAGAAATACAGTTATTGTTTAGATGAGGTAAAAGTGTTTATTTGTAGTACTGCAATGATTAGAAATGTTTTCTTTTTCTCTATAATGATTGTGCCTTTTAAAAAATTTTCCTCAAGAAATAAAGAAAATTCAGGTGAACTCAAAGCATTTTCTATTTCTTACATGAGGTACTTAATAATTTTTTACTTTCCAGATTTGCCTTATTTTCACAATCTAGTTTTCTGCAATTGCCTGTAACAGCTTACTTTTTAAATTATATTTAATATTTCTCCATGAGTTTGAATGAAAGAAAATTGAACATACTTATTGACAAACATTTCAAAGTTGGCTTATTAAATTTCAGTGTGCCATTATTACTCTTCAAACACATTAGTTAATTTGTAAAAGAGTATCTGTAATTATTTTTAGAAATCCAAAGGTCAGTTATTCAATAGACATTTATATACCTTACTTTTTAAAAAAGTTTAAAAATAATGCAATACTTGGTTGGACTAACTAGTACAGATAGTAACTATTACTAAATGTATAGATACCTAGGATAAAATAACCATTATTGAATTAAAATCACTTTCACTTTTCTGAGGTGACTCATGGAGTTTGATCATTATCCTCAACTTTCAAAGGGCTATTTCTGTCCATTCTTGATCACTTTTTGATAACTTTGGGTATGTTTTGCTAGAGAATCCTCACTGAGTTTGTTCTTCCGGTGTAACTTTTCTCTTAATAAATGTATATTATGATGGTTTGTTGTTGACTTCAGATATTTGCTTCACTATCATTGAAACCTACTAGAATATCAAATAGGACAGAATTTTATTTCTTTTAATAATAGATGAAAGTAATGACATAGGTTATAGTTATAGTCATAGTTATGTTAAAGACTGAAAGCAGAGGACTACATATATATATATATATATAATTTGAATATATATATTTAATTTGAATATAGTTGACACACAATGTTACATTAGTTTTAGTTGTACAATTAGTGATTTGACAAGTTTATACATTATGCTGTGTTCACCACAAGTATAGCTACCATCTGTCCCATCTCATCGCTATTACAGTATCACTGACTGTATTCGTTATGCTCTACTTTTTATGCCCATGACTTACTCATTCTGTAACTGGAGGCCTGTTATCTCCCTCTCCCTTTCACCCATTTTTCCCAAGCCCCTACTCCCCCCGCCCCCGGCAAAGGACTATATTTTATAAGCTCTTGTACAACTAATGACAAAGATAATGGTGGGTTCTTAATAGATACTTGCTCAGTGTTGTTGTATGAATGGGTAACAGTTTTTCAAACATTTTGGCTAATTACAGATGTAGTAAGAATATTTGTATTCCATCTTACCCATGTATCATGGATCAAATAATTTGGCCCATGTGATGTAAATGAATAGATTCTGTACCTCCTGGATCCCCGTTACTGAGACTGGATCATCTGCATTCTGAAGCTATTAAGTTTCCACCCTTCATAAAAAGGAGACCTTGATGTACAGAGTCAAGACTTAAAGCTATGTAGACTTGGCAATGTACATAAAGTATAACCACAAACTGTCACCCAGCCGTACAGAAAAAATATACATTAATGTAGCTAATTTAAATGGTCACCAGGGATGCATGCTTTGAAGTTTCAAATAATTTGATGACTTCACATCTTTAATTGCATAGTTATGGACCATAAAATTAATTACTTTGTAATCCTTACTTTATGATACATACAAATGTGTGCATGGTGACCTTTCTCTAAACTACAGTTAAAACTGCCTAAGCTACCTCATTAACAAGAATGCTTAGTAATGAAGTCTCAAAATCATATAAAATATCTCATCATTTCAAAAATTATCTCTGTAATGATGGCCCATTTGTTCACTTCAGCATTTATGAGGGTCTAGGATCCTGAATAAATTGAGTCAAGATCCTTTCATCTCTACTTATTAGCAAACATTGAATGACTGTGGCCTATGAACTATATTAGAGGTTTACTTTCCCATAGCAATCCTATTTAAAATTCAATTCTACAAATATATGAGTATCTAATGTTCTAAATATCATACTATAAGTTAAAGCCACAAGAAGAGTGATATATTCCCTGCCCTTTTTGGATTTGTAGATAGTGGAAATGTGAGGTGGTAACTCGGGTCTTTCATTTGTACTGAACTTATGGAGGTATTATTAATAATGGTCATGGACCAGACAGATTACTTTTTATGATATCTTGTCAACCTTACAAAAGTTGTCTATATTTAGCTTTAGACATCCTTTTTTTGTTGTTGTAATGTTATCATACTAGATGATTATTCGTTCCAGGTTTGCTACATGTTCTCAGTCAGCCAGGCTTCAAAGAATTTTGAGAGTTACTTTAATCTATTAAAAATTCTGTGGACTTGACTCTGTATTTCAAATTTGAATTGCAGTTTGGAATGGTGTTGCTTACGTGAGAGATTGCTGAGATGGAAATATAATAATGTGAACATTCAGTTTCAGAGTAGTGATGTGATAAGCATTTACTTTAAAGACTTTAAAAAATGATGTCTTACTATAATCTTTATTCCCCTTCATATTTTCTTTCAATAAAATTTGATTAAAGAAACTCCACAGTGCCATTTGAAGACTCTAATTGTATAAAAAGTTTATAGAACTTCTTAGTCAATTTATCTTAGTTGCAGAAAGATACATTTAAAGCCTTTAAGAGACCAATGAACACCAGAAACTTTTGAAAGGTCATGTGTTTTCAAGGCCACATCCCACCTATGGAGAAGAGTGTGATAACTAGAATAATTACAAACAGATTAAATACCTATTTATGTCACATTTACATGAACTGAAAAGGTGAAACTACTTAATAATTATTGCCTATGAATTTTAATCTTATTGTAATATGTTTATTTACTGTATATTGTCAATATGATCACATTTCACTAACCTCATGGTGCTCATTTTTTCACATTTAGTATCTCTAAAATCTGAATATAGTGATGGCATGTGAAAATAAAATTGGAAGTGTTATTTTTTCTTAGTGGTACATAAAATAATAGTGCATTTAAAAATCAGTGGCATTTCAGATTCAATGAAATGTGCTGTTATTCTAAGTCTGATCAGAAATAATTGTGTAATAAAAATAGTACATAAAAAAATCTTACTGGGTTGGAGAGATAAGATTTCTTATTGCCATGATAGAATTATGATGTCCTGATGTATCCTTCCGCTCTAAACAATTAAAACATGGGATAAAATATATGAAACAAACATTTTTAGATATTAGGCAATAAGAAGCACAACACAATAGTGATTCCTTAAACAAGAGACATAAATAAAGTATTACAATTGTCCATTTTACTGTCTAGAGAGAGTTTATGAGGACACAGCACTGAGAAGATGAACCCAAACAGAACCCTGAAAGCTCCTTAGTTGAGGAAGCGGAGTTGAGAATTCAGGGTGGACAAAGAAGCTGGAATACACAAGCTATAGAACTGAAGAAGAGAAAACAAAATAAACCGGAAAGAGATGAACAGAGAGAGAACATCAGAGATTTCCTCGCTATTTTTAAGCTGAACAGTAATCAGTGTATGTGTGGAAGGCAAAGAACCCATGTAAAGGAAAAAGGAGAACAACCTCTGGGTCCTATACAAGAATGGGAATAATTAGTTTCTCACCAGCTAGAATGGTAAACAAAACAGAACACAACAAAACAAAAAAACCCAGATTTTGTCATATATCAGATATGAAGTAGAGAACTTAGAAGAATATGCTTCGGTAATGGCTTATAATAATCACAGACTAAATGCGGCTCTAGTTTCAGATTTGCTATGACATCCTTGATGGGAAGAAAGCCCAATAATAGAGAAAGCTCCAGAAATAACACAGATGATAGTGGTCAATGTGGGGCTTGATTCCAGAACCCTGAGATCATGACCTGAGCTGAAATCAAGAGTCAGAGGCTTAACCAGCTGAGCCACCCAGGGACCCCTCTTGCTTGTACTCTTGCAGTAAGTAATAAAGACTTGATTATTTTCATTTAGGGTCATTGTCCTAGTTGACTACCTTGACACCTGCTTGCTCCACAAGTGACTCCTTTTAATTTCTGCCCTCCACTCCAGAAACCTTAGGAAAAGTCCAAGCCTCTTATGTTGTCATGCCCTTTCCCCTGCTTACAAGTCTTTGAATCCCAGATTCTTGGCAAACACTGTTGTTTAATAATGAATCAATACATGAATGAAATACCAACTGAAAGACTGGTTTGTAACCTAGCAGGGCATTTAAGAAATAATATTTAAATGAGTTAGACGTTTATGCTGACTTTTATGAGCTAATTAAATCTGGTTGTATACACTAAGGGATCTGATTTCTCTGAAGAAATATATTCATGGTTCTGCTATAATACTTTATTTTGACTCTGAAACATATGTTAGATTTTATTTATTGAGAAAGCGAGAGCATGAGCAGGGGGCAAGGCAGAGGGAGAGGGAGAACAGACTCCCCACTGATTAGGGAGCTCAATGTAGGGCTCAATCCCAGGACCCTGGGATCATGACTTCAGCCGAAGGCAGATGCTTAACCTTCTGAGCCACCCAGGTGCCCCTCTTAAACATATATTTTAAAGAATAAATTAAAATAATATTATGTTTCTAAAATAGTGCTTAATACATGAATCTATACTTATTAATAACAAAAGTAATTATTTTTGTTCTATTAGAAAATATGACCTGAAAAGATAATTTACATCATTAGAACCAAAACTGTGTAGGTCCACTAAAAGAGAGAGGTTATTGGTTCTATTCAGCAGTGTATCCTGATCATTGGACATGATCGCTTAGAGTTTTTACTCAAAATAACCAGATGAAATACTTTGTATTGGATATGTCAATTTTAAATAACACCAACCATGTTAAAAGTAGGGAGCAGAATGGATAAAAATGCCAGAATTTGTGTGGAGATACAGTGTGCTTTGGTACTTAGATGAGCTTCATTTATGGCAGCAGAAGAAAACTTAAGTTGTTGCTATGGTAATTGATGTGTACTTACAATCTTAAGGATTTATCTTAATATATTATAGCCTTGCAATGTAGTACAATACAGTACGGTATACACAGAAGAAGACGTTTTTGTTTACATGAGCTTATTTTTTTTTTAAACATATCATGAAGTTAACTATTTCCAAGAGGATTTTCTATGTCCTGCTATTCTTAATATAAATTATCCCCACGAATTCCTATCCTTTCCTTCAGAGGAAGTTTTTTTTTAATCTGATTTATTTTTAGAAAAGTTTGGTATTTATAGAAAAAAATGAGAAGGTATTACAGTTTCTATATACTCCATGCCTGATTTCCACTATCATTAACATCTTAAATTAAATGTATAGTGTTTGTTGTAATTAATGAACCAATATTTATATATTATTATTAACCAAATTTTATAGTTTATTCTGATTTCTGTAGTTTATCCTTTTATGATCAAGGATTGCCATCATGAATACTACCTGGTCTCCCTAGGCTCTTCTCGACTATGACAATTTCTTAGACTTTGCTTGTTTTGATGACAATGACAATTTAAAGGAGTATTGGTCTGATGTTTTGTAACATGCTCCTCTATTGGAATTTGTCTGATATTCTTCTCATGATTATACTGTGGCCATGAGTTTTTAGCAGAAATATAACACAGGTAAAATGTCATTTCCATAATATCAAGGGTAAGTATTGTTAACATAGTTTTTGACTGCTGATGTTGATCTCGATAACCTGGCTGAGGTAGTGTTTGTCAGCATTCCACACTATAAAGTTAACCCTCCCCACTTTCAATACATTCTTCAGGAGGATAATACAATGTGCAGCCTATGTTTAGGGAGTGGGATTTATGGCCCACCTCCTTGAGAGTGGAGTATGTACTATATACATACATACATATATTACATGAAATTCTTCTGCTTGGGAGATTTGTTGCTTCTCACCATTTATTTATTCAATTATTAATTTTTATCAGTAAGGTTACATGGGTATTTATTTTATTCTTGGTTTATGATCTAGTATCACTTCATTTATTTTTTTGGTCAAATATTTCCAGGTTGGGCCATTTCAGTTAGTTCTTGTGTCCCTTTGACATATCCCCATTGATTTTTTTTTTCAATACTTCTTACTTCTTGGAACTAGAATATGTTCCAGATTCATCTTGTACATTTCCTGACCTAGTCCTAGAATCAGATATTTCTTCAAGAAGCCCTGGTTATTTTATTGGAGGATGGAACTGGAAACCAAAAGCTGAGCACCACATGTGCCTAGATCACTCTCTATTTCTGTATATAGCCATCTGTAGCTATATTAAGCTAAACATTAGTTCATACTGAGATCTCTAATTCAGGTTGGTTATCTAATGAATCATTTTAGTGCCTATCCCTTGCTTATCTGTATCCACCTAGTTCTATAGGGAACAACAGGCTCCTAGCAATCAATATCCTCTCAGTTTTTCAATTTCAGTATCCATATATAGCAGTGTCGGACTTGTTAACCATTTGCCCACAGAAAACAACTTTATCGAGTAGATCAACTAGAATATTTGCTTATGTACATCTTTTTTTGCATCTAGTCTTACAGACTTTTTTCCAAAGTTACTTAGGTCCCCATCATTTACCCTCAACCCTGTCAGTAAGAATATTTTATGCACTTACGATACACTTAGATTCTTTTACTCCTCTCCATTCCTTCCTGGGATACTTCAACCTCACAAATGGGTGTTTAGAAGCTACTATTTAACATAAACTTAGAATTGTGTTGTTTTTCAAATTTAAAAAGAAAATAGATGTAATAAAAATTAAAATTATAATCTGAAGCCAAGGTCACAATATGTTATTAGAGAAAATAAAAATTAATTCTTTAATGACCTGAAAACCAAATATAATTTATGAAGGCTGATGTTGTACAAAACCATGTCAGAAGATCTTGTTCTGAATAAAGAAGCAGTATAGATATGGGAACATTAGACAGACCAAACATGGTAATGGGCTTTCTTCTCTCTTTACATTACCGTTTTAGGTAATCTCGTCTAGGCCTGTGTCTTTAACTAGTATTTGTAGACTGATGATCCCCAAATTACAACTCTAATTTTGAACTCCAACTTCCACCTGACTGCAACATATCCACACTTGGTTCCTTCACTGAGAAACCTAACATCACCCAGGATGGGTAGGAATTCCATAAGAAAGCAATGCTAGAGCCACAACCATAAGTTTAAATTTGAATTCCATACACTAGAAGGAATAAATCCTTCAATACTCTATTAGGGATACTTAAAGTTGGGCCAAATTGACATTTGAAGGAAAAAAAAGTTTTTAGTACTTGTCTGAATGAGTATCTGGGAAAAGCAGAAATGGTTAGCCAGCAGAAGCCTCCAGATTATAGTAATTTCCAAGGTATTTATAAATTTTTTTCTATATCTCAACATTAAAGAATTTTATACAACTCCACTTTTACCTTTACATTGACCTTTTTTAAATTGTTTATTTTGCATATGTTTTTTGAGTTGTTTTACAAACACAATCATGAGTGTACCATTTGTTAATTTTTGTGAAATAAATTTAAATATGTAAACACAACCCAAGAAAAATATAAGATTTCAAGTTATACTACAAAGCTGTAGTAATCAAAACAGTATGGTACTGGCACAAACCCAGCAACCCAGCCTTTAAGGCCTGTTGTAAATATTATGCCCAAATATAAGCACTTTTCCGACTTCAGGCCCTGTAATGAACTTAATATGAATGTGTCTTTTGTGTCTTCATTTGTTTCTCAACCCTGTGCCTGTGAGATTGGCTTGTTTTATTAGCTGTAGTTTGATCTTTTTATTTGCTGACAGATACTATGTTCTCTTATTGAAGTACAGTCAGTTATTTATAAGTTTAATGTGTTATGAACATAATTTAATATGTATTTTGTTGCCAATATGTACATATTTCTTTGGATGTATACTAAGGAATGGATTCAATGAGACATATAATATGCATATATTCAGTTAGTAAATAATAATCATTTTCAAAGGTCAACATACCAATTTACATTACCACCAACCTGCATTTCCATTTATTTAAAGGCATGTGCAATTGAATTAATGTTGCTTTGAATAACATTATACATGTGTCTACCAAGTTTTAATTGTTGACTCTAAAGCCCTACGAGGCTCATTATTATTAATATACTTGAATACCTTAAACACTGAAATTTAAAATTATGCTCAATAGTGGTTCTTAATCTTTTCTTCTTATTGTGTTTTCTATATTCGATGAAACTTGGGAAATGTATCAACTACTATGATAAAATTTCTACATAATAAACTGTAAAATCTCAGTGGTATATAAAACTAAGCACTTATTCGCTCACAAATCTGCAAGTTGGCTGGCAGGTTGCTAATATAGTCTGAATCTATATGAATGTCTCTGGTGATCATAACTCTGAGTGAACTGGGGATTAATAGATCTAGGCTGAGCTCTGTTCCAAGTGTCTCTCATCCTCCTCTCAGGACCAGTGGGTTGGCTGAGCATGTACTTTTCATCATCAATGCAGAGACACAGGAGAACAAGCCCAAATGTACAAGACTTTTCCAAGCCTCTTTTTATATCATTAATGTGGACATCCCATTTTTCAAAGCTAGTTAGAAATCCAAGTGGGAGGGTACTGAAAAATGTTACATGGCAAAGAATTTGATGTTTACTCCCAATATTAGGGAATGAGTGAAGAGTTGGATAATGATGCAATTTACAACTCAAGATGTAAATTGGCATTTTTTACTAGTGTACGTGGTCACAAACACATTATTTATATGCCATTTTTTCCTCAACCATATTTTCTTTTGTTTAAGAAAAAGGAAGATACTGCCATAACTATAACTAAGGTTTCCAGACATATTAAGTCAAAATGATATTTTCATATATAATCACTTGTGCAGATTCAGAAAAAAAGAGCTAAGACATCAGCTACAAATATTTGAATTAAGTGCCTATCATGTTTTATTCAAGAAGTAAGGGTTTATTATTTAAGATTTTAGAACTGACTATCCCTTTTAAGAGTTTTAAGATGTGTATTCAAATACATAGCCCTGATGGTGCTTCCCTTGTGACTGATACTATGATGAAGAGACTGAGAACTGTCTTTCAAGAAATATTCCGTCTGACAGACAGTATCTTGATTAAGATGAGCTTTAATTAAGATAAATGAAGCTGCTTAGTCATCTGCTTGGTATGATGAGCCCCGAATCTTCAGAATAATGTTAAAAGTGATGAAAAAAATCTCCACTTTCTTATTGAGGACACAAATTACATTTAGAGTGGAGAGCTTGCCCACCTGTGCCATAAGCTTGCACCTATTGGAAAGCACTGATGCTGCAATTTCATTATAGTTAGTGATCTCTCCACAGCATGGACTGTGCTGACTACTAACCATCATAAAAGGATGCCAGTCAGCAGGATTTGTTCCAGGAGGGAAAAAAAGTTTTCTAACAAGGTTAAGCTTAATTGGTGCTGATATATTCTTCATTTTTTTTTGACAATGCTATCATCTTTTTTTTTTTTAATTAATCCATTCAGATTCTCCAAAGAAACATTAGAACATTACACTTTGACATTTACCAACCACTATTACTGACTGGGAACAACTTTTTCTTAGAATCTGTCTTAGTTTTCCGTTGCATTGTAACAAATTACACCCGACTTAGGCTCTTCACAACAAGAATTTGTTGTCTCAGAGTTTTCATGGGTCAGGATTCTAGGCATGGGTTAGCTGGATCCTCTGGTCAGGATCTTCCATATTGAAATTCATGGATCAGTCAGGGTGGCTGTCTCGCTTGACAAGGGTCAGAACTCGATTCCTCGCAAATATAGTACTGTGTCCATTTTCTAGCTGTCTGTAATCCAGGGGTTGTTTTCAGCTCATAGAGAATCATTCCAAAAGTAATTATTTTTATCTATGAAAGAAATAAGGAATACAAGCTCTGATTTCAACTCACAAAATGCAAAGAGAGAATTTAAAATTTTGAATTCTCTTTTCAGAGAACGTAATCTTTAATAGTACACACTTTACGATAGAATCTACTCCTGCAATGTTAGGTAACTTGGGCATTGTGTCCATTAAATTATGGGTGATACCTTTTACTGCATGTTTTTAAAACACTGGGCCATTGATGTGTTTTTACAGTTCTCTGAAGAAAGAGGAGAAGGGTGAGAGCAGAGATCTGGTAAAGAACAAGATCTTCAAATTATACCACCCGAAGGACCCAAGCACTAATATCCAGGGATAATCCTGGAAATGGCAAGACTTCAAAGGGGGAAAAAGCACAGAGAGAGGTCAGATCTAAGGACTTGGAGCTGTGGTTTGCATAAACCAGGGATTTCAGAAATGCTCCTGCATCTGAAGATACCTTTGTAGTTATGTTAAATGATAGATAAATTAAGTAAAAGGTGACTTAATCATCAGTTTGCTGCTAAGTGAGTCCTGGGACAGTCTGCACAACACTTAGAGATTTGGAAAAATCAGGAATGACTGAGTTTAATGTGAACAGTTATCAGAACTAAAATTTACTTAATGTAAATTAACTATAAAAGTACAAGTATGTATATATGGACTTAAGTTCGTAAGTATGGACTTAAATTTGTGTCTACTATTATTCGGCATCTTCTGTGACACACTTTTGAAGGGTAGTCTTCAAAAATTCATTTCTCACATCTCTCATCTGCCATATTCCCCTTATAATGGAAAATTCCTTTATGCTATTTCTTCGATCACATAAACTTAACTTTAGTATTAATCCAGGAAAAAGTGTTCATTTGAGTTGGCTAGAAAAGATTCATTGTCCCCCTTTTTTGCACAAAGAGTTTGGAATAAAAACCATAATTAAAGCCCATTTAATGATTTAGGAAGGCATTTTCCTTCCTATGAAAAAGACACCAACTTTTAAAGCCCCAGCTGTTCAGTAGGATCTCCTAGTAATTATAGATCTCTGTTAATGCCACTGCATGCCTATAGATAGACTATGGAAGACAGAATGGTTTAAATTACTTGATAATATTCCATAAATTTTCCTGTCTTTTTTTCATATAGAACTTGATTAATTTTAAGTAGATATATTTAACGGAAAATGCACACTTGGAAAAGAAATGTTAGTACACAGATATAGAAATTATTCTTAGGAAAAGAATGATTATTGTTACCAAAAATATGGCATATGCAATTCTAAAGTGAGCAGAAAATTATACAGAAGTAATTGTTATATTCACTTTTTGAATGGATGCATTTCTTGATCGTTATGGGTAATTAGATAATGTCTACCGTTAAAGGAGTAACAGTGATATATGTGAGTAAAGACAAAGCAACCAATGATGAAAAAAAATCATTTCAGAGCTCAGATTTCATGTTTAAGTTTTCCTGTATCATAATTGATAAATTAAAATCAAGTAAGTTTTTAACAAGAGCAGTTGTCTGAATGAATATTTGTTCAACCATGCTCTAACTACACCAACTGGGTCTTGGAGAATTAAAAGTAAAAACTAATAGGATACTTTGAAGTGTAAATTCTTTTGATATGTTTAGGAAACGCTTCAGAGTAAAGAAATCAGGAAATTTCTTACATTGGGGATTTTTTTCCTTTAAGAATTTTTTCCTATTATTTGGCAAAAAGAGCCCCTTTTTTCCCTAATTGAGTAAGAAAAAATCCCCTCCTAGATTGAATTCATAAAAATAAAGAGGTTAGGAAACATGGAAGCACCAGAAAAGAGCAAGAAAGAAAGGGTTGCGTATTGCAACTGTGAATTTAGAAAGAAGATATGCTATTCCTTGAACATAACAGAACAACTGCAAGTTATAGAAAATTGATAAGAAAATTCTTTCATGAACTATTTAAAAATTTTATTGAAATAAGATTTACATAAAATGTATAGATGTTAGTATAGAAGCTGATGAATTTTGATAAATTTATAAACTCATGTACCATCACTGCAAGTAAGATATAAGACATTTCTACTGCAGCAGTAAGTTCCTTTATGCCTCCTTAATCCAACTGGCTCTTGCTATGCCTTGCTGTCAGTGTTCCTTCAACAACTTTGACATCGTTGATCACTTTCTCATTTGCTTTATGGATACACCTTTCTCTTAG
The DNA here is from genome assembly GCF_017311325.1 of Ursus maritimus. Lineage (NCBI taxonomy): Eukaryota > Metazoa > Chordata > Mammalia > Carnivora > Ursidae > Ursus > Ursus maritimus. The sequence continues at coordinate 57,765,975 of NW_024423453.1, forward strand.
TTTTCTATGTGCATATCTGGCCATTCTGCATTTCTCTATAAAGGTTACTTTCTTTAACTTTTAAATATCGATGTACTTTGGAGTCCATAATGGGTCCACTTATTCCCTCTATATGTATTCCAAAATGATTATTTATGCACATTTTCCCCTAATTTATATTTTTAGTCAAGAACTCTCTCCTAAAACAGAGACATTTACAAGCAGATATTAGAATGTCTGATAAGTACCTCAAAATCAGCATACCTAAAACTGAATTATCATCATTGTCATTCCCTAGTTCTTCTCTATTTATTGTCTTCTAAGTAAATGATACCACAGAGACTCATAGCTGCTCTACAAGCAACCATAATACTGTTTATTTTCCCTCTTTCCAGGCAATCAAACTATTAGCAAGTTCTACCCATTCAACCTCATTTTCCACTTATGTCAGCTTCACTGGATCCTTGTGGCTTCCACCCAAATCCAGGTCATCAGCATCTTTTGTGGGGAAGTAATGGACTGCTAACTGGATTTTCTCTACCTTTTGTATGATTGTGACAAAATCCACTCATCACAGCATTCTTTCAAAGATACAGATGTGATCATGTGACTCATTTAATTAGGATATTTCATTTATTCCTCATTTCACTTAAAAGTGAAACCCAAAAAGCTAGATGTGGCTTAATAAGTCCTCTGTTTTCTGGTCCCTGCATATCAGTTAAGCCTCATCTCTCACTGTTCTCTCTCATCCAGTGATACATAGTTACACAAACATTTCTGGGTTAATATTTCATTCTCTCTTTTCCCTATGACCTGTCACTTATGATCCCCATAGACTTTTCCACCAGAATACTCTTTCTCGTTCCTTTCCTTCGTTATGTGACTAAACATTAGTCATTCTTCAGCTCTAATTCTGAATCAGTTTCTCAGGGAGGTCTGCCTTATTTAATTAGGCAAAATCCTACTTTGACACCTGTACTTTTGCTATCTCAGCACTTACACATTGTTTTAAGCCTTAGTTTAATTGCCTTCTCTGCTAAACCATAAGGTGACAGGACCAGACCTTCGTCTCTTTTATCAGATTTGTTTCCCAGAATACAGTATGTGAGACAGGTACAAAAGGCAGTAATGAACAGTTCTGGAAAGAAAGGAGGGAGGGAGGAAAGAATGGCAAAATAATAGAAAATAAAATTTTTTAAGACTCTCCTCCTTGGAAAGGAACAGGGTATATATAAATCAGCCATCATCTTTTTAATATAAAAAACCATCAGGTGTTTTGAATAAGGAAGTGATAATATCAGATATGACCTTTAGCAAGTTTAACATATAATGTTGGTAAAATAGATTGTGACATCAAGAATGAAGGAAGCCAGTTTTCTAGACCGTGTAAGGGAAAATAGAATCTGAATTAAGGTAATGACATCAAAATGGAAAAAAAAAAAAAAAGGAGATTTATGTGTGAGGTAGTAATGTGTAATCTTTACAATTATAGGAATTGGAAAATAATTAAAAGGAAAAAAGTTGAGATTGAATAGGTTTGAGAAAAGAAGTCAAAACTGACTTTGAGCTTTTGACTCCAAAAAATTAAGAAAATAGTATTGACATTTACCTAGTTAAAGAAATCTAGAGAAGACATTAAATGAGGTGAGATATAAGTTAAGTTTTAATCACAAATTTGGAATATTGGTAAACATTCATAAGGAGGCTTTTTAAAATTTTTAATGTTTAATTTTTTTAAAGATTTTATTTATTTGAGAGAGAGAGAGAGAGAAAGCACGAGCAGAGGAGAAGGAGAAGCAGACTCCCCACCTAGCAGGGAGCCTGATGCAGGACTCCATCCCAGGACCATGAGATCATAACCTGAGCCCAAGGCAGACACTTTACCGACTGAGCCACCCAGGCACCCAAGGAGGCTTTTTTTTTTTTTTTAAGATTTTATTTATTTATTTGAGAGAGAGAAAGCATGAGCGGAGGGGGGGAGGGGCAAACGGAGAGGGAGAGGCAGACTCCAGCCCCATGCAGGGCTCTATCCCAGGACCCTGGGATCATGACCTGAGCTGAAGGCAGAGGCTTAGCCAATTGAGCCACCCAGGCGCCCCTTTAAGGAGGCTTTTTGTACTGAAAAGGAATTATGGTTAAAGATAAAGATATGTGCATCATTTGAAATTCTCAGTAATCTGATGAAATATCTAAATATATTTTATTTTCAGAAAAGCAGATATAAAGAATATGTCTAATATACTTACCAGGATGGTCTTAACATTTCTCTTACCTCGACTAAACTTTAGACAGGTTTCTTTCTAACTGTAAGCCCCTGGCTTCCCATTTTTTTAGAGCATTTATTTAAAAAAAAAAATTGAAATTGTAAATTCTTTCAGATCTGCCCCTTCGAGATATAAATCTTATCCCAGCTTCTTGCTGGTTTTATAACCCAAAATGCCTTTCTCAAGAACCTGGGAGCCATCCCTTTGAACTATAATCAAGAAAGATAGGGACCCCATCTCCCAGTCTCTGTGGGAGAGTAGGAGCCTAACTTCAGAAAACACTAATTAGCAAATACAGATGTCCTGATCACGTTGACCAGTGCTTTCCCTTCTGCCTCCCAGTGTTTTCTAGTACTTTTTCACTATCTCGCTCCATGATTAAAAACTCTCCTGCCTTTTGTTTCAGTGGTGTTGAGTTCAATTTATCTCTCCTATTACAGTAATTTTGACTTCTATTACACAGTTCTGAATAAAGTCTTAGTCTCAGAAACTGCCTAAATTTTTACAGCTATTGAGAATAAAACTGCTGTGTAAACCTAAGGGGTAAGAAGTCAGAGCCTGAAATGCCTTTGTCATTGCCAACCTTTTGTGGTTTTACCTCCTAGTAGAATACACTCCATAATTTATGCCTGGAGGACATGGCCATTGGTCAGTCTTTTCTTTAAGTCTGCATCAGGTTTCTTCCCTTTGGAAATTTTCCTTTAAAGGCATACAAAATAAGTAAATAATTCACTGCTTTTGAATGAGAGGAACATCATCACATCCTCAGTCCCATGCAGTGCCTAATACAGTCACTCAGGAAAAATTCACTATGCTACTTTTTTTTTCTTTCTTTTTATTTGATGGATTTGGAGGATGAGAAAATAGTAAGAAGCATACACTCACAAAGCTGCTTCCCTTAAATGGGCATATTTGCAAGGGAATCTTTATTTGGCCATTATTTGGCCAGAAATGAGAAAATGTCCTTAAAATGCCTTATTAAGTGTTCGAATACATAAACTCTAATTCTTTAGCAGTAATGCATTAAATAGGAAAATATCATTCCACCTATTCACCATTTTGGGAAAAGAAACTATTGGGTCTATAATCCTACAAAGACTATTATATATAGTCATCAATAATCAGTTCTTTCTGTAGCTGGAAAGCTATGAAGCCAAATGTTAGGTTTCAGTGAAATAATATCACATGTATCTCAGGAATCACACTTTACCAACCTCTCAATTTGGCATTTTTATTAGACTTGACTTGGAATATAAATGACTGCTATTAGAACTTCCCTTTATACGTTTATTCTCTGATACTTCCTACTTTCCCAGTTGTTATAAATTTTAGTACATACTGGGTTACAAACAAATTATTTCTGAATATTTTCATAATGTATACTTTTATAAACTTTATTATCCTTTGCTTTTTGTTTTTAATGCACACAACATCACACTATGGTTCTTTTTTCCTTGGTCAGTTTTTCCCACTTCAGAGACTTTATGCTTTTAAGAATACCTCATTTAACAAAATATATGTAAAATTTGCCCTCTATACCTCTTTTTCCTCATTTTCATGGTAAATATTTGAATGTCAAATTTATGGTACTTTTGTCCATAAGATTTTATGGTTGTGATTTTGCTTCTGAATTTTTAATAGAAGTGAAATGCTAAGATACGGAAATCTGGGCTAACTCTTGGCCATCCAGGGGAATCTGGTCCAGCTAATTGTTGAGCTACATGCAGCTTTATGAGTGAGCGCAGTTGAAACCACTGTAGGAACTATCTAACCCTGAGAATTATGGGAAATAATAATTTTCCTACTTTAAAGCACCGCGTTTTAGAGTAGTTGAGCAATAAGTAACTGATAGTAGAACTGGCATCTTGAAGTAGAGTATTTCAAAACAAAAGCTTAAACATGCCTCCTTGGCTTTCAAGCACTGTGATAAGCAGAGCTGGAAGGGTGGTGAGCCTATAAGCAAAGCCTCAAAGATTAGAGTGGTAAACTCCTCTGAGAAGTTGGAGAAGGGGTGACTCATGTTGTATGATTGAAGAACAATTGGCAAAACCTTTACCAGAAGCAACTAGAGGACAGAAAGTGCAGTTAATGTCCTTGTAGATCTGGCTTATAAGATTTTCATGCAGATTAATAAAAATTTCACATTACATTTTTATAGCAACCTATGTTAAACAAAAGATAGATGAACTGAAGGATCTGTTCCACTGAAAGCAAAATTTAGAGAAAAATTGAGAAAATTTGCAGGATCAAAAATAAAAATATTACTTATTTTTAGTCTCCGATTGGGAAAAAAGAATTCTCAGTGTGAAACCAGACCTGGGGCTAAAGATTATTTCAAAAGTATGAATTTAATACCCTTTGTTAAAATCTCTGAAAGATTTAAGATGATACGTGTTAAAACTTTTCAGCAAGAGAAAAGGAGCGTTCATGAATTGTTAGGAAATTAATGCCCAGGGCCTCACATGCATTCCAAAACCTCTGTTGCTGTCTCAAAAAAAAAAAAAAAAAAAAAAAAAAAAAAAAAAAAAATTAGGGATCTGCCTTTGGGTGAAAGACCATGACTATGGTCAGAGAAAAGATACAACATTTTTATGGAGTTGTACCGAAAACAAACAAACAAAAAACCTACAAGGAAATTGGATTAAAAAAGAAAAAGCTGAAAATTAAAGGGGTTCTCAGCTTTTTAAAAGCAGAAAGCAAGATGAAAATCCTATATTTGCCCATTTACACTGAAGTCTGTTAAACTTGCCGCAAAGGAAATGTGACTTCAGAGGAAAGAACCAAAAGCTCAGAATGTGGAGCATGAAGAAACCATACCTGGGAACAGAAACAAGCCCTCCTCAAGAAACATTCCCTGCCCCTGGAGGAGGAACTGGCAACATCTTGAACACATTTGGAGTTACTATAAACTAATGGCTGGTGTATGCTTTTCCTTCTTCCCGTTTTTGACTGGGATTGTTTATTGCTGTTATCCTGCCCCAGCCTCATAATTGTATGCCCTCTGTCTCTGTGTTTGGAGTAGGTGGTTCTTTTATGTTCACAGCTCTCTGGATCTGTGTACCTGTACCCAGGGGGCTTCTTCTCTATTTGGTCCAGATGCAGATAACAAGATACTGGATTTTGGCATTGACATCAAATGAGATTGAGTAGGGTTTTGTAGAGTGGATGTATTTTCCACTGGGAGCATTGGATGCAATTGTGGTTAAAGGATGGCTTGTGGTCGATTAAACATAGCCATAAATTATTTTATTTTCAACTCATCCCATCTTTACCTCTTGTTTCATCTGGGATTGTCTTCGAACTTACTTTGACTGACAGTATGTAGCAGACATGACATTTTACAACTTCTAGTTTCTAAGCTTCACAGGCCCTTACATCATTCATGTTTGTAGAGTGGATGTATGCACAACTATGCAGAGAAGCAGGCAACCCTGCTTGAGGATGAGAAGCCAAGCCCTGTGGAGATCAAATGAGTCACCCTAGCCTACAGCCAACATCTAGAGCCAGACATGCAAATTAAGCCATCTTGGACTTCCATTCTAGCTGAATCTTTAGCTAATTGTAGCCACAAAAGTGAACCTGGGTGAAATCAGCACAGGCATGGGCAAACAACTGATAATATTGTGAGGAATAATAAACTGTAGATGTTTTAAGACACTAAGTTTTAGAGTGGTTTGTTAGGCAGCAATAATTAACTGATAGTTGTGTTTGAAAGGAAGTGCATCCTATCACACAAATACCAATTACAAACCACATAACAGACATGTACTGAAAAGTAGGTATGCGTGTCAAAGAGAATCTAAGGTTCATGTGGAAAAAGAAAATAGACGTGTCTGAAAGTATCTAATTCACTATCTTTTTTCTTTATTAATATATCAACTTATGATATCTTTGTTCTGTTTATCGCTGTTTCTTTTTGTTTACTTTTTGTTTCTCTCAATTTGCCACATAATTGGACATGACTCATGTACCATGGGAACAGTTAACTGGCTATAGTAGATAGTACTCCTAGACTGGGTAAATAACTTACATGTTTTTTTGCTCTATAGGCAGCATGGCAAGAAAGTCAGTATATAATTTAAATCCTTATAACATTTCACCATCTTCCAAGGTTTCTCATGTTAAGCATCATTCAGAAAAACAAAAGAATAAGCAATACCTTAGTTACATTTTTTCAAGTTAAGATAACTATTTTTGTATGGTAAGATACATTTCAAGTGTTTGCACCTGGGTGGCTCAGTCAGTTAAGTGTCAGCCTTTGGCTCAGGTCATGATCCCAGAGTCCCAGGATTGAGCCCCATGTCGGCTCCCTGCTCAGCTTCTCCCTCTCCCTCTGTCCCTCCCCTGCTCATGCTCTCTCTCTCTCTCAAATAAATACATAAAATCTTTTGGGAAAAAAAAAAGAAAACACCCAAAGGATCATTTATGGTAAGGATTTTCTCTACCATATTCAATGTAGTAAGCTATCCCATTTCTTTATTATTACATTACTAATAAGTTTTCCAAATAATAAATAATGGTACAAAGCTACTGAGATCAATAAAACCTTTATTAAATACTTGCCACAATGAGCAATAACAAATCAAGCATAATGTCATAATAAGCAGAAACAATGATAGACTGCAGTTATTCCCAATCTGTTATTAGTGGAACTGTGATCTATGATGTTATTTAATCATGCTTCATTTTTGTCATATTAAAATGGTCTCCTGATATTTTTAAAAGGGTAAAGTATGATAATGCATAAAAGTTAGGAATCATACACCTATAGCAATTAGTAATCATCAGATAATGTGCTTAGTACTAGAGACTCAATGTAGAAAAGGAAAATAGAGTTCACGTCCTTATAGAGTTTATGTTTTTATTGTATGAGACAGATCAATATAACAAACTTGTAAAGTAATTGGAGAATGGCAGAACAGCTTTTTTCAGACTCTCATAAGTTTTAAAATTCTGGAAAAATATTAAAAGATTATTTTTAAATGAGACTAAAAATGACCAGAAGGGGACAAAAAGTTAAGAGTTGGCCCCTGAATGAAAGGAAGTGGACTAGGTGACTATGATTCTTTTCATCTGAAATGTTCCAATTTGCATAGAGAAAGGTGGCATCTTACTAGCTTAAAGAGTCAGAGGACAAAGTTTAGGTTTGTCATGGAGGCTGAAAAAACCAAATATTGGAAAGCAAGGAGCTGCAAAGGGGCAAGTCCCTAAATCTGTTTTTAAACCCCACCCCAAATCTTTGGCTGTCATATGAACTACATATACACAGAAAAGATTGAGGATCCTGCGAAAAGCAAACTAGAAAACTGTAAAAACTTTAAGATACATCAGCTGCTGCCCACTGTAGAAGAGACAGAATTCAGAGGAAAACAACAGAACTCAACATCTTAAAAAAATGTGTCATTTAAAATATTCACTATATATAATATAAAATTACTAAATGTTCATGGAAACAGGAACATATGCCCCATATTCAAGAGAAAAATCAATATAAATCAACTCATGTAGCAAAGAATTTGAAATTAGCATTTAAAGATTTTAGAGAAGCTTTTTAAAATATGTTCAAGGAATGAACAAATCAAAACTCAGAGAAATAGCAAATATGAAAAAGGACCAAATCAAAATTCTAAAACTGAACAGAGCAATATTTAAATGAAAGTATAAATGAGCTTAAGGGAGGATTGGAGATGTCAGAAGAAAAGAGCAATATACTTGAATACTTATTAATAAAAATTATACTTATTAATAATATTATAATATATAACAATTATTATTAATAAAAATTATCCACTATAACAAGGGGAAGAGAGAGAGATAGACTGACAAAAGCTAACGGAGCTCTTTTGACCTATGGAGAAGTATCAAGCATCCTAATGTTTATATAATTTAATTCCTGAAAGTGAAAGAGAGGTAGTTGGACAGAAAAATGAGTATTTGAAAAAATAATGGCTTAAAATTTTCTAAAAATACAGATAAAAATATATATTTTGTGCTGAAAGATTAAATACTCCCCAAAAATACAAAGCAAACCACCCTTGAGTATCATATAATAGTCAAACTGGTAAAAATCAAAATTAAAATCTTTGAAAAAGATAGAAAATAGAAACTTCACAAGAAATAAGAACATGAATAATACATTATCAGAAATAATGAAAACAAAAAGATAGTAAAATATTGTTTTATAAAGAGTATAAACACCCTGCCTTTCTACAATTCTGGATTTGATGAAAATGGCGTTCATAAATTAATATGAAATAAGGATATTTGTAGATAAATGCAAAGATGTTTCATGGAAAAGAAATTATGATCCTCTAACAGGTCTGATCAAGAAGAAAGAAAGAGTGAGAATAACAAATTGTTAATATCAGGAAATATATAAGGGACATCACTACAGAGCATATAGACATTAAAAGTATGATAAAGGAACACTATGCACATTATACAAAGAAGTTTTACAGCTTAGATGAAGTGGACAAATTATTTAAAATGGAAATATATTTTTAAAGATCACAAAGGCAAATAGAATATCTGAATATATTTGTCTATTTTAGTTGAATTCATAAATAAATTTTGTTTCACAGGCACTCCATCCCTACATGGCTTCACAATGATACCTCTCAAACACTTGATGAGGAAATAAAACCAGTGTTGCCCAAAATTTTTAAGAGGAGGAATTTTCAACTTACTTTATGAGTTCAATGTAACCCTCACAATGAAAGCAGATAAGTCATTACATGAAAAGAAAATTATAGGGGTACTTGGGTGGCTCCATCAGTTAAGTGTCCGACTCTTGATTTCAGCTCAGGTCATGATTTCAGGGCCGTGGGTTGGAGCCTTGCGTCAGGCTCTGTACTCAGTGTGGAGTCTGCTTGTCCCTCTCCCTCTGCTCACCCCCCTCACTCACTCTCTCTATCTCTAAAATAAATAAATACAATCTTTAAAAAAAAGAAAAGAAAATTATAGTCCAATAATATTCATGAATATGAATATAAATATATTTAATAAATCAAATTAGATATGCTAGCAATTTGAAGCAAGAACATGTAAAAAGGAATGTGTGTGTGTGCACATATATATGTGCACACGTACACATGTACTTATATAAATATATGGATATAGTGACCATGGGGTTTGTTCCAGTGACACAGAGTTAGTTTCAGAAATCTATTAAGGTAATCCACCATATTAAATGATTGATTATTTCATTGGTATGGAAAAGCCATTTGATAAGAATTCAATATTCTTTCTGATTAGAAAAAAATTCTTAGCAAATTAGGAAAACAAAAGAACTGTTTCGTTTTTATCAAGGGCACCCACAAAAACTTACAGCTAATACCATAATTAGTGGTAAATTAAATATAAATGAATCAACAGTAAATTAAATTTAAAATGGTAAATTGAACACGCATTTGGATTTAACAGAATCTTGACCCCACTCCACTCTACATCATGCAAATATTATTTCCAAAGGTATCATAGGACTAAATATAGATAATAAAACTACAAAATGTCCAGAAGAAAACAGAGGTTAATATTTTTGCCACCTGAGACAGTTCACTGACAGCAAGAAACATTAAAGACAAAAATGGCAAATTAGCTTTTATCAAATTAAAAGCTTATATTTATCAAAAGACACCATTAAGAAAATGAAGAGACTATAGACTGGGAGAAAATATTCACAAAAGCTATATTTGACACACAAAAACAATGACTGACTAAAAAAAAATGTTGGTCAGGCTGTAAAGCAATCTGAATCTCATCCATTGCTGGTGGGTGTATAAAATGAGATAATCACTTTGGAAAATACTTTTTTCAATTTAGTCTCTTTCTCTGTCTCTCTGTCTCTCTCTTATACACACACACCCCTCAGTACTTTAAAAAAATTGACATTTTATATAAAATATAAATTTTGTATAAAATTGACAAAAGACTTGAATAGATATTTTTCACGGATATATACAAATGGCATATATATATATATGTGTGTGTGTGTGTGTGTGTGTGTGTGTGTGTGTGTGTGTATTATATATATTTAACTAATGACCCAGCAATTTCATTCCCAAATAGTTTTTCAAGAGGAATGAAAAGTGTGTCCATGGAAAATCTTGTACAAAACTATTTTTTATTTTTATTTATTCCAATTTTTAAAGATTTTATTTATTTGAGAGAGAGAGAAAGAGAGTGAGAGAGCATGCATGAGCAGGGGGAGGGTCAAAAGGAGAGGGAGAAGCAGACTCCCACTGAACATGGAGCCTGATGGCAGGGCTCCATCCCAGAATCCTGAGATCATGACCTGAGCCAAAGTCAGACACTTAACCAACTGAGCCATCCAGGTGCCCTTGCACAAAGCAGTTTATAGAAACTTCATTGTAGTAACTTGAAACTGGGTACAACCATATTTCCATTATTGGGAGAATGAATAAAAAAACACAGGATATTCATACACTGAATACATTCATCTTGTTATAAAGGACCAAATTACTGATACACATAACAACAGAAAAATCTCACAGATAGAAGAATATTGCCAACCAGAAACCAAACTCAAGAGTGCATACCATTTATACAAAGGGCAAGAACAGTCAAAAACATATATTTGGTAAAAATAATTTTAAAAATATTGACTGGGAAGGGACAAAGGAGAACTTTCTGTTGTGATAGAAGTGTATGCATTTTCTTAAACTTAATCAAACCCCTTGTAAACCCTTTGAGGAATAGCATTCCAAAAAGTAAAAAAAAAAAAAAAAAAAAAGCACAGGCCACCAATGATAAAAACTGTATAATATCAAATTGAAGAGATTAACAAGGGCCAGATCATGTAGTCTCCTACATTTTTATATTTAGTACAACTAAAAGCCATTGGACATTTTTTACATAGTGGTGTGTGTGAAAGAGAGGTGGTTAATAGGATTTTACTTATGATTTTTTAAATCAATTTTATTTTTTTAGAGCAGTTTTAGAATCATAGGAAAATGAGCAGAAAGTAAAAAGTTTGCATATACACTCTGTACCCACACAGGTAGAGTCCCCCCAGCTATAAGCATCCCTTACTAATGTTCTACACTGTTTCAATTGATGAACCTACATTGATACATATATCCGAAGTCCATAGTTGAAATTATGGCTCATTTTTGGTGTATGTTTTATGGATTTTGACAAATATAATAAAATGACATATATCCACAGTTTTTGTATCATGCCAGAGTTTTATTATCCTAGATTTCCCCTTTGCTTATTCATCTCTGTCCCCTTACTATACTAACCCCTGATCATTTTACTCCCTCCTTAGTTTTGATGTTTCCAGAATACTTATGTTTTTAGAATATTTTTTGTATTATTTTTTATTATATGCAGAAATGATTGAAAGTGGTAAGTATTCCAGTAATCTGGGGAAATAATGATGTTTCAGGTTAGAGAAGTAGAAGTCCATATGGAGGGAAGTATATAGAATATTTAGTATATATTCTGAGGGTAAGGTTCTTATACAGATAATAAGGGAACTAATAATCTAAGGTAACACTTAAGTTTTGGGCTTAAGCAACTGGGTGAATTGTACCACCTGCAGAAATAGGGAAAGACAGGGGAGTGTAGGAACATGGGTTTCACTTGAAATACGTTGTTTTGAGATACTCAGCGTAATCTGGGTTGTTAACAAGGTCTACATTTGGAATTCACCAGGAAAATAGATCATTGAAACCATGGGGAGTAATGGGACTACCTGGGTAGACACTTAAGGGAGAAATGCCCTGTACTAAGTCTTGAGACCTCCAAACCTAGGAGGGGTATATGTGAAATCTGCAATTGAGACTGGGAGAAAATGGTCAAGGAGGAGCATACAGAGAGGGTGATGTTGTTTAGCTAAGAGAATATTTTATGAAGAAAGTACTATTGCCAGCATTAAATAATGCTGACAGGTATAAAGTGACATAAAGGTTGTGATTATTCAAGGGTCCATTGAATATATCATCAGGAATGTCACTGTGACCTCTGCGAGGACAGTAGCAGATCAGAAAACCACAGACTTGGCTATGCTTCTGGAATAAAGGAAGATTTAGATGACTATTTACTGCTGTTGGAAGTCACTAAATTTAAAAAAAAAAAGTCCCTTGACTGTCAGTTTAATACCTCTTTTGTCTTTTGTTTGTCTTAAAGAATCTATCATTTCAAAGGATGATAGGTTTTAAAACAAAGGAGAACTAATTGGTTCTTAGATCATAATATATACTTGAGACATTTTTAAAAAGTAATTATTATGTGAGAAAATCAAGTGAACTAAAGTCATCATTTTAAAACTTAAGCATATTTAAATTAGACAAACACATAAGAAAAAATAAAGATAAAAAATTTTTATTTATATAATATCTCTATCTGTATCACCCAAAATTGATGAAAAATATACTAAACATAGATTATGAAATTCAGCTGTATGGCCATACTGAATATATAATTTATTTTATTTTTAAAATTTTTATTTTTTTATAATTAACATATAGTGTATTGTTTCAGGGGTACAGGCCTGTGATTCATCAGTTTTATATAATATCCAGTGATCATTACAACACATTCCCTCCTTGATCTCAGCTAAGGTCTTGATCTCAAGGTTGTGAGTTCAGGCCCCATGTTGAGCTCTATGGTGGGTGTGAAGCCTACTTAAAAAACCAAAAACATAAAGTCAATAAAATGGGTACATAAACAACTTGTCATTAAGATTTCTATTGAAGTCATAGCAAAAGAGTTTTTAAATTGTATAAGACATAAGGTGATAAGACAAAAGGCCAGGGAATTCTGATACAGATATGTGAGTTATTTGAATCTAAGAAGTCAGAGATGTTGCAGTGCTTGATCAGCATTCTAAAAATTGACAGTTCTTTCTGTCTCTGGAACATCACAGTTCTAGAGTTCTTCCATGACCTGCACATAATGGTATATTCCTTACACCTGCTCTTTTGGGTAACAGGAAGGATACTTTTATACTTTGCACATTATCATATTATAGCTCATTGTCTGCACCTAAGTCCTGGTTCTCCAGCAAGTTTCCTCTACTTTTCTCATGTAATTCTTTCATATTCATACAAAGCATGCTCTTTATAGAAGAATTTGGCATTGACTCCTATATAAAATGTAACCTATGTATTGCATAAAAAATTTTAAATTAAAACATTTTTTTCTAAACACAGTTACTCTAAAAATATTTTGCTTCATTTAAGGAAGGATAATATGTTTAATAAACATAAAGTCTTAAAATTCTTGCAAATGAGCCATGGTTGTTCTTTGCCCTGCCTATGGGTTACTATAAACTTAAATCAGTTAAAAGTCAACAAACAGCACACTAACTTATTTCATTTGTTTAGGCTAATCTCTGATGATGATGATATCCATTAAAAAGCTATAAACTTGTTGTCTCTCTAAAGCTACTGATTTTTAAAAACTTTATACTCCTATCTACAATATTCTGCAGTTCACTTTCCTTTTTTCTCTAAAATTAGACTGGCAGCAAACATTTATGTGAGTTACTGAGCCTGACATCTAATTAACACAGTCTTTACAGGTTTAATGAGCAGTGATAAATTTCTATCCTTTCTTTGGCACATTTTAATTAGTTGTAATTATGAGTGGAGTGACCTGAAAAGATTGTTGTCCCACAGAATCACAGTAAATTTGTATAATTTATATTTGCAGGGACAGAATGTGTTTTTATGACTTGAAAAACTAAAAGGTTATTTAAGCCATTTTAGTAGTCGTATAAAATCCTCTATAGAGCGCAGGTAACTAAAACATTGGACGTTCATATGTTACCAACATCAGGTGAGATGCTTCATAAATCACATTTATCATAGATCATTTCTCCAGAGTCAGCATTTGCAATTTATATACAACCTGAACATATATACATAATGCTTTTTGTCTTATTAATAAGGAAAACTACATTAATATACTATGATTCTTAAAATTATTTTAAAGCATAATTATTAATGCTTTGAAGATTAGAAAAAGATGCATATTTGCACTAAGCTGTTTGGAAAGTGCCATATATTCATTAGGAATAAAATAAAGATAAGGCAGATACTGGCTTTATTTTCACAAAGGTTACAGTGTAGCAGAGGAAAAAAGCAAACAATTTTAATAAGTGGCAACATGTGGAAGACAACTGGTGCACATCGTAGGAACACTTGTATTGCACTGAGGGATCAATGAAGTTTCCAAGGAGTGATGGTGATGGTGATGATGATGTAAAAATAGAAACTAACACTTTCTTTGTGCTTGCTAATTGCTAGATACTATTACAAAAATTTTACATGCCTTTCAAATAACTGGTAATTTTAAGGAATAGGAGGACTAGTCAGTTAAATTTTCCCACATATGAAAAATTTATAGAGCCCCAGGAAAATGTGGTTTATAGCAGATTATATTCAGAAACTCCCACCCAATGGAATACCCTATAATTGCATATTTGTAACACTTTCATAGGCAGAGCAGGGGAGGCCTATTTTGTTTTTTGTTTTTTTTCCTCTCTGCATCTTAAAAATACCTTTTATTGCAAAGTAAATATCATCAATGCCAAACCTAAGCCAATATACCATTTCCTATAGCTTTTAACTCTTGACCCCTGTCCCACACTACAATCCCCCTTAGCCATCATCTTCACAGAAGAAGGTAGCATCCCATTCATCTTGGCACAGTCATATCAACTGGGAAGTTTAGGAATAGGAATAGTTTAGGAATAGGAATCCTCATAGGCTTTCATAAGATCAAGATCCTCCACTTATCTATCTGCCTTGTTAGGGGAGCATGAATGCAATGTACCCATGATACTTCCTCAATCCTTTCTGTCATCATTTACAAAAGACTCTGGCTTTTCTGTAAGATGTGGTGGATTTTATTTTACAAATATGGTTGCAACATAGCTTTCATCCTACAGACTCTTTAAAAATAGGACCTTGGCATTGCTCCCATCAACCCTTATATATGTGCCTCTACCTGAGTGGGGGTGAGGGCTGGGACATGGATTGTAACTCACTTGTAACTAACATAAAACAGCAGAAGTGACATTACGAGACTTCTGAGTATAGGTTAGAAAAAGCAGTGCAACTTATGCCTTGCTTGCTGGAACACTCTTTTTGGAGCTCTGAGCCACCATGTAAGAATTCTGACTACTCTTAGGTCACCATGCCAAAGAGTACATGTAGAAAGACTTCCTGGAGAAGTCCTGTGACCACCTGAAGGGAGACAAATGCATGGCCAGTTCTCAGCTTCTCTACCTCCAGCCATGGTGAGAATGAAGCTATATGGGAGACCCTGAACCGACGCTGATCAGCTCAGTCCATCCTCAATTGCTAACACACAGAAACTGTAAAATAATGAAACAATTGTTTTAAGCCAGTAAGTTTTGGCATGCTCTGTTATGCAGCATTTGATGACTAGAAAAGAATTATTGTGTAATGTTTAGGATCAAGCTATGCTCTCCAAGTGTGCCTTGGATACCTTCTATGTTGCAAGGAATTTTTTTTCTTTGAGAAATATCCCACTCTTTTCTACATTTCTTTACTTCTTAGTATTATTGCCTAATAGAAATCACCTAAAAAACTGTCTTTAAATGTAAACACAAAAAGGGAGGATGGTATAGTTGCACAACTGCTATCTTGATTCTGCTGCCAGTAGATTCTGAGCACATTCTGAGAATCAAAAGCCTCCCTGGGCTGATCCCCAGCTGTAGTGCACTGTGGCTTCTGGCAAGTCACTTAACATCTGTGGAACATCTTTTTTCTCTGCAAAGAGACAATACTACTTATCTATCTCACAGGGGTGTTGTATGGTTTAGGTAGGATTGCACTCTGCAAATATAAAGTGCTATAATTTCAAGATAACGTTATAAACATACTTTCCCATTCTCATTTATGACCATATGGAGTGGGTGCTATGAGGACTTGGTTTCTAGTTTGCAAAGTTTGCAGTATTCAAATTGTCGCCTTACAACCAATCATGTCCCTCACTAACCATATGAACACTGCAAAGGCTGGTAAAATAAAAATCCATGTGTCATCTAGAAACGGGTGCTGTTTTGGGCTTCATTTCCCTAACTTTTGAAAAAATTTGCAGTTTTATGAGGCTTTAATAGTTCCCGTCTATCTTGGATCTGTAAGGGAATTTTTACTTTACTGCACTCCTAAGTTGCCTACATCAGGGAACAATTTGCTATGGAAATCTAAGGTCCTGGTTAAGTTTTAGTCAAATTGTTCTAAAAAGAACACACTAATGACTCTTGCTCCCTTGGTTATTGATATAAATTCCTTGGCTACAGAATATATGTTTCTTTAATAGAAACTTGGAATATCTATATAGAAAATCCACCTCCCTGTTTTTATAAAGATGTATAATTAGCTGAGTTAGTCCCCATTCGATTTCAGAAGAGTACACATAGATTGAACACATTAGAAATACTGGAAATAATGGTTTCATATAATTTAACCAAGCAATGTTTTACTATAATTTGGCCAATAGTAAGGTGGAAGAATTAATCCATATTTCTACTGTACTTCAAACCTGTAATCAATTTAAATTGCAGTATGAGACCAAATTTAGCAATATTTAAATTGGGTTGACTGGGTCCTCCCTGTGATTGCCACAGAATAGGTTAAAATAAGACAAATGTAAAATTAGGTTTTGAATGAGAGTTGTATCTCGCATGTTTTGTTAAAATATTTATAGTTGCAACAAGTGAGAATTTTATCCTTTCTTCCTAATTTGCAGTACTCATACTGGTCTATAAATCATCCATCCATCCACCAGGGGATTTATAAGGAAATTACACCACTTATTTTTCACCCTTTTGACATTTGAGTATGGTTAATCCTAACCTTGTGTTTCTATAATATATTTGTGTCTGTTTATACCAAATCCTAACTCTCTCTTTAAGAGGTGTTGGTATACCAGTTGAATTCATTAGAATGAATCTAGTAAATTACCAAAGAAAAGTCATAGCTTTATTTTCCTGTCTTTTTTTTTTTTTTTTTTTTTTTTTTTTTTTTTTTTTTTTTTTTTTTTTTTTTTGCTGTTCTACAGATTTAATATCTTTTATCATTTTAAAAATTAACCTGCCTCCAGCTCAAGATTCCCTGAGCAAACACTGTGGACTCTTCTATGACAGCAGCATAAGTATTTCAGTGTGTTCCACTGTCTCCGTATTTCCTCCTCCTGCTGCTGCTGTCCCACCATTACCCATCCATAAACCATGGATCTTCCACCTCATGGGAGCCACCAGAATTTTTCTTTAAGGTGAAAGCCAGGAGTGCAGTTCTCTGACATGGACATTATGTCATAGCAGGCATTCACAGTTGGAGATGGGCCATGAGAAACAGGATAGTACAATTATAAGTGGCCCTCAGGCAGGACAGAGAAACTACATCCTGAGGAAAACCTAATGGATTGCTTAATCCAATATTTTCTGCTTCCTACAAACCACACAAACTTCAGGCTCTTACAGTCAAAATTTATATTCACTATTAAGTGAACAGGAATCCCAATTTGTATTGAAAACACACACACACACACACACACACACACACACACACACACACACACCAGTTGCCATTAGTATCCAATCTGGACTTCCCTTTACAAATCTAAGCAAATAACCAAAATCTCATCGCAAAGTTCAGGAAAGTTAGCATGCTGGAGATTGAGTTGGGGGCAAGAACACAAAGCCAAAGGATCCTTTACTTTGCTGTAGAGTAAATTGAATTCATAACAGTTTCCCTGGGAGGTATTATTTGTGATTGTTTTTAGTGAAGAGAATAATTTGAAGGTAGGCACTGGATGAAAAATCCGATTAAGACTGAGGAGTCTAATACATATCAAAATAATAAGCAAATGAATAAAATCATACTTTAATGGGATTCATTTTATGCTAGAAGGTTGTAAATTTTAGCATTTTTATTAAACATTTGATGAACACTGTATTTTGAAGCTGAGGGTCCTAACAACAGAGTAGGTAAATTCCCCAACATATTACATCTTAAGTACCTATATTTTTATCACCTCCATAATTTTTAAAAAAATATTTTATTTCTTTTGTCAGGGGAGGGAGAGGGGGAGAGAGAATCTCAAGCAGACTCCCCACTGAGCACAGAGCCCCATGTGGGGGTCATTGAGGGGCTTGATCTCAACCCTGAGATCATGACCTGAGCCAAAATTAAGAGTTGGATGCTTAACCAACTAAGCCCTGTCACCTCGATAGTCTTAAATTATTCTGTCATTGGCACCATAAGTTTAAAGTTATGGGTATGCCTTCTTAAACCCTATTGGTTATGCCATGATAGTACCAAACTCCATAATACTGAAAAATAAAACATCTACACATGAATGTGCAAATAACATTGAAAAATAGATCACATATTTTGATATGGAATACGGTCATGATAAATGTACTCAACAGAGATAGAAAGCAAATCAATGGTGAGGTGAAAATGGAATTTCCTGACTGCCAGTTATATTTTCAGTAAAGAAATCAGCTACATCGGGGCACCTGGGTAGCTGTCCGTTAAGGGTGGGACTCTTGATTTCTGCTCAGGTCATGATCTCTCAGGGTCATGGGATCAAGCCCCAGGTCAGGCTCTACACTCAGTGCAGAGTCTGCTTGTCCCTCTCCCTCTGCTCCTCCCCTAATGCTCTCTCTCTCTCTCTAAAATGAATAAATAAAAATCTTTAAAAAAATAAATCAGCCACGTCAATTTTATCAGCAAGTATTCTGGCAAAATTATCTTTGAATTTAACCAACTAGAATTTTTACAAAGAGAGCATCAAGTATACGGGAATGTTAAAGCATTTAGCCAGTTAGGTTATAGGTGAGAGAGGAAGAAGTTGTGACGTTGTACTAGTTACTGATAATATTTTTTGGTTCTTTAAAAAATAATGTTTTCTATATTTCAGGATTATCAATTTGATTAGTAAACCTCTAATATTAAGGAAAAACAACTAATAACATGGGATATATTCAGTAAAAATATGTTATGTTACCTTGTGTGTGCTATTTAGCACTCCTGTGTGTCCTTCCATTTATAGAACATCTATCCATTGTAATGTAAATTACAGAGTCTCCTCCCCTATGGTTTTCTAATCTGTATTTCCTATTAATTACAAGCTTCAAAGCAAGAGGGACATTGTATGCTCTAAATTTGGCATAATCCTTGGCACTTACTAAGTATTAAATACTATTTCTGGAATAAAGGAATGAACTTACTATGTAGCTATTATTTTAATCCCTTCTAAAAGTATACTCAATTTAATCAAGTTATCTTTTTAGAGGACTTGGCTTTAATTCATATGATATGAATATATTTTATTGCTTTCAATCAGGATATTATTTCAAATTAGATATATTTATTTTTTTTCTGTTTTGACTTTACAGAATTCCATTTATCTATTTATTAGAGATCTTGAATCCTGTCTGCTTATTAATGCTTTAATCTTTTTGATTCTGTTGTTTAGAATATACTTAGACTCTTTGGTTACTATACATTTTATGAAAGTAATACAGAAACATTTTTGACTTACATTTGAGGTTAAATTTTGAAAAATCAGTTGTTTTTTCTGTATTGAAAGTTAAAAAAGAAGAGAAATAGTATTTCATATGTAAAGATACTTTGTGTGAATATAAGTACATTAAAAATGTAGTGTATTTCAAATAGTATTACTGTTGTCACAGACAAGAATACCTTTTGGGAATAGCAGATACAGTTCTTGGCAGACTCCAGTCATTTAGGACATACTGTATTTAGAAAACAGTACTTGCATGGATGTCAGCTGGCTGACCCGAAGCCTTACAGGGGGAAAGTATACTAGGGTAGGCCTCACATTACAGGATTAAGTTATCATGTTTGCAGGCCTGGAAATTTGATTTGTCAGTCTCCCAAAGATGATTCAGCCCTTAGCCACTAACTCACAATTGCCCAAACCCCACAAATATGATATAATATTCAGAATGATTGTTTTACTTCCAAGAAATTACTATAACCAATCCCACCTCTGTTGGCTACTCCGCATGCACATCTTTGATGGGCTAATTGGTGGGATATCGGTTTCACTGAAAGACTTAAGAAGAAAAGGGGATTTAGTTTGACAATCTTCAAGATTATAAATATGATAGCCTAATATAGCTTCTAGAGGAGGGTATGACAGGGACCTGCAGGCAAATCTAGCCCCCTGCTTACTCATATATAGCATAGATAAGAAGGGTTTTTACATTTTTTCTAAAATTGAAAAAAAGTAAATAGAAGAATAATAGTTCCAGATTCATGAAATTTGTAGGAAATTTAAATGTCAGTGTCCATGAATAAAGTTTTATGGGAACACAGCCCCCGTTGGTCACTTACATGTTGTCTGTGGCTGCTTTTTCTATCATGATAGAGTTGAGAGGTTCCGACAGAGATTGCATAACCCATAAAGCCTAAAATATTCATTCTCTGGCCCTTTAAAGAAAGCATTGGCAAACATTTGCTCTGGAGACAGGCTTTTCAAATGTTATTTGGCTTATTAATTATTTGAGAGCCTCATGACCAGTGATGACAGTTGGTGACATATGAGTCATGGATGACGAGAGCCTCTTAAAATGTAGCTTCAGATTCACTCAGTCTGAGGAAGGGTCTGAAATTCTGCATTTCTATGAAACTATGATGTTTGGAGAGGTAAAATTCTAGAGCAGTGGCTTTAAACCCTGGCTACACATTAGGATCTTTGAAAAGATTTTGTTTTCTGTGTGCACAAAGATAAATTCAAACTTATTGGGATGGTTCCCCATAGTCATTACCCTTTAGAAGCTTCTAGTGATTGAAGATAAAGGCAAAACGCATTATTAGAGGATTTAAATATGCTGAGACCAGAGCCAGTGCAGTTCATTACAGTTTGCTGTTTGTGTTTCTCCAATGACTCAACAAGACGTCTTCTTCTTCTTCTTCTTCTTCTTCTTCTTCTTCTTCTTCTTCTTCTTCTTCTTCTTCTTCTTTTTAATTCAAGTGTAGTTAACATACAGCGTTTTATTAGTTTCAGGTGTAAAATATAGTGATTCAACAATTCTATATATTACTCAGTGCTCATCATGATAAGTGTAATCTTAATACCTTTCACCTATTTCACCCACTCCCCACCCCCCAGCATCCAACAATTTGTTCTCCATATTTAACAGTCTGGTTTTCGTTTGTCTCTTTTTGTCTTTGTTTGCTCATTTGTTTTGTGTTAAATTCCACATGTGAATGAAATTATATGGTATTTGTCTTTCTCTGACTTATTTTGCTTAGTATTATACCTTAGAGGAGGACCTAGAGGTCCATCCATGGTATTACAAATGGCAAGATTTCATTCTTTTTTATGGCTAAATAATATTCCATTGTATATATAATCCACACCTTCTTTATCCATTCATCTATGGATGGATACTTGGGTTGCTTCTCTGTCTTTGCTGTTGTAAATAATGCTGTAATAAACATAGAGTTGTATATATCTTTTTGAATTAACATTTTCATTTACTTTGAGTAAATACCCAGTATCGGGATTACTGAATCATATGGTAATTCTATTTTTTAATTTTTTGATGAACCTCCATACTGTTTTTCACAGTGGCTGCTTTGCATGCCCACCAACAGTGTATAAGGGTTCCTTTTACTCCATATCCTTATCAACAGAGGTCAGTCTGGGGCCATTGTGGGCTTAGGGTTGGGTGGTATCAGCA
The DNA here is from genome assembly GCF_017311325.1 of Ursus maritimus. Lineage (NCBI taxonomy): Eukaryota > Metazoa > Chordata > Mammalia > Carnivora > Ursidae > Ursus > Ursus maritimus. The sequence continues at coordinate 57,787,938 of NW_024423453.1, forward strand.
GTCAGACCAGATGCCTGCCCTCAGCCCATTTGCCATGGTTGTGGTGACACTGAACTGCAGAGCACTCTCCCTATCTTATCTCTTGAGTGGCTTTTGTTGGTGGTCAGGACTGGCAGTCTGGCCAGGTACCTGCCAGGGCAGCAGATGCCCTAATCAGGGCACTCTCTTTGCATTGCTAATTAAATGCTTCAGCTGCTGGGACTGTGAGTTTGTGGTTATCTTCCCCTCTCCCCAGGGCAGAAGTCACTTTGGAGTGGCACTGGTCTCTGTCAGTAAAGAGGCAGGAGTAACACTGGAAGGACACTTGCCAGTGGGACCAGTTGCATGAGGCAATTGGTTGGATGGATCCATAGGACAATGTGGAGGCAGGGTGTAAGCTATGTTAGCAAGATAGGTGAAGAGTGTTCTAGCTGTTTCCTGCAAGTATCCTGCAGACTATCTAGGCTAGGGTGGGAGGAGAAAAATGGAGACTTCCAGTTCTTTTGTTCTTGGAGAATCTATTAAAGATCCCTGCCCTTCCAGCATATGTTCTGGAATTAATAAATGAAGATCTTTTACCCCCAGGTGCTTTTCAAACTGCTGTTTCTCTGCTCTATCTCCATGGGGTTGTTTGTTAAAGGGCAGGGACTATTTCCTTTTGCCCTTTGGCTCTCCCACAGCCTGAACCCACTGATTTTTAAAGTATCTAGAATTAAGCCCTGCTGGTTTTTGAAGCCAAATGTCATGGGGACTTGTCTTCTCAGTGCAGGTCCCTTGTGTCAGGGGTGCCTAGTGTGGGGTCTGTTCCTCTCCCTTCTCTATGCTTGTGGTGTTCCTCACACTTGTGGTTAGTCTCACTAGGAGATTGGTTCGCAACTGGGTCTCTGCCCCTTGTACCATTTTTAATGTCTCCTCTGTATAGTTAACTGTGGAACTTCTGTTCTTCTTCTCTGTGGGTCTCTTTCTCAGTTGAATACACTGATATAGCTATTATCTAGTTGTGTTTATGGGACCAGGTAAACTTAGGACCATCTTACTTCACCATCTTCCTGGAAGTTCGAGAGGACTTCTGATGGTAGTAGCAGTGATGAAGTTTCCAGGTGGACAAATTATGGTCAAACAAAAGTCATCATACCTGCTATCAAACATGTCCACCTCCCGGGGAGAAGCCTAAATGATACCATTCTGACACCTGAGATAGAGTCAATAAAGAACAAGCTGCTTTTGTCATTGCCTTCCTTGATCTCTGTATCCAACAAGTAATTCTGTGCTTCAAGTTCAAGCACTTTGAGAATGCTCAATTTTATCACTGAATGGGGTGGATAAAAGAAGAATTGGGGTAACTGTTTTTTTTGGATAAATAACAAATGTCTGAACACAGTTTATTTTGATGAGATTTTAAGTATTACCAAAATTTTTACATGTCAACAGTCTTAGGGTGGTATCTTTTTTGAGAATGATAGATCCTCTGTGTCTGATTCTTATGCCCATTTAGCTATTAGGGAAATGTAGTCATTGACATTTGGGGTAAAGAAGGTAACCTCCTGGTTTCCATGGACTGAAATTACAATGAAAAATGAGTACTGAAATGGGAGCAAAATAAAATACCTCAACTGAAAAGAAAGAGTGTTATAAACTAACACTATATCTACACTAACAGTCATCTATGAAGAGAGATTGACTAATACTGAAAATAAAAGAGGGATATGGTTTATACCTGAGGAATTTGGACTGATGAGACAGACAAACTGAGAGATGGAATAAGTTAAATTAGAGGTCATGTATAGATATATAGCACAGGAAACCAAAGTGAATTATAAATGCAAGGATCTGAAAAGATCAAAAAGAAGTGGAAAAAAACTACATTGAGTTCAATTCTTTCAGAAGTTCCAAGTAGTAGAAAAATCAGGGTGACAGACAACTGTATACTTACAAAATACTGAAAATGTTTTACAGCTTCAATTCAGAGGTATCTTCAAGGCAATTTTGCACAAGTCATTATAAACAGATTTATCATTTCCCATATGTATTATTAATGGTACACCTTTTTGATTTTCTAAATGTGCATGGATATATACTTACACGCTAGCACAAAGTATAGGTATTATTAAAATATGAGACTATAGTAATTGTTAATTTATGTGGGCTTACTAAGTGCCTGGTACCTTTCTAAGTGTCATCTCACATGAACCTCACTATTCTAAAGTTTTCACATAGGAAAATTAAAGATTGGAAATGTTTTATGAAAATGTTAGTTACTCATAAAGTGGAGAAGACTGGCTTTAAAACAAGGCCAAATGATTCCAAACCTTGTAATCCTAATCACTGTGCTCTATGACTACAAAACACACAATAAGTATGTCTTAATTCTACACTATTGATGTCAACTTTTAAATTAGTGGAAGTTAAAAAAGAACATCACATAATTGCAAACAGTCAGTGCACTCTTGTCATCCTTTATTCTTTTAATATGTATTTTTAAAGGTGAGCTTTATGAAAATAAAAATGTCCAATTTACTTAAATTTCATGTAATATTAATGAAATATTTATTGCATTTAACATTATCCTAGCAGTAATTAAAGATCTTGGTGAGAAGATTAGGTAGTGAAAAATATGCCTTTTCCCCCCTTTGATCTTGTTCTAGTAAGTGAGAAAAAAAGTTTATACTTTCAAGCTATTTTCACCTCAATGCTTTTAGCACATTTGAAAATAGAGTATAAGTATTATAATTTAAATTCTTTACATAAGTTCTGTTATTTAATTCTTAGTGACCAACCTAAATGAAATTTTAACTTTGGGTTTTTAAGTGTATTTTATATTTTCTCATGTGTATAGTTGGATGCTATATTTTATCTGTTTTGGAAGTTTGTTGAAAAAAATTATAATTTAAATTGAAGGTAATATTTGAATTTACCTAAAATAGCACTTTTAACTTTAGCAAGCATAACAACAAAAGAAATTAGTGATAATTTTATTGGCTTTATCTTCAAATAATTGTAGTTGAGATTGAAGATATCTAAGAATAAAATTCAAGACATGACTTTCCATGAGGGAACATCTCCAGGTAGAATTAAAACAATTTGAATCTAGAGGATAATATCATTTACCAAAGTCCATGGCTTTATTTAATATTAATTCCATATTTATAATTGCATTGATTCTCCTCTATTGCTGTTGTAACAAATTACCACATATTTAGTGCTTAAATCAACAAAAAATTATTGTTTTACAATTCTATAGGTTACAAATCTCACACTGGTCTTACTGGCTAAATCAAGGTATTAGCGAGGTGTGTTCCTTTCTGCAGGCTCTTGGAGTAAATTTGTTTCCTTTCCTTTTCCAGTTTATAGAGGCCGCCCATATTCCTTGGCTAATGCCCCCTTCTTCTGTCTTCAAACCCAGAAATATTGCATCTTTCTGTGCTTTATTTTCATTGTTGCGTCTCTCTCTGACCCTGCTGCTCCTTCTGCCCTGTTCTTCCAACTAAAGGACACTTGAGATTACATTGTGCCTACCTAAATAATACATGATAATCTCTCTATTTTAAGGCCAGTGAATAAGCAAGTTTATTTGTTTTCTATCTTATTTCCCCTTTATCAATAAGATAACATATACACAGATTCTAAGGATTAGAGTGTGGACATTTTGGGGGCCCATAATTCTGCCTACCACAAAAACTTACCCTTGATTTTAATTTAAACATCACTGATTCTGGATTCTTTTATTCAAACAAAGTGGCAGTTATTTTTCATTGTGTGATTCATTCATGGTGTCATTGGTTTTTCTCTCTCTTTTATTTTTATATGTGATTGATCCATGAATAGTCAATTAGTAGCATATTCAGTAATAGAACAGGAAGAATAATTACAGAATTAGTGAACACCACTCAGATGATCCTCTCTCTTTTCCCTCTGTACCTCTGTATCAATTAATTTTAAAAATATTTTTAACAGTGCCCAAGGCACGTAAATAAAGAGCATTTCACAGGAGCCTTACCTCAGTGGGGAAAGAATGGAGATAAACTATAGACCAAGTTTGCTGAAGTGCTTCTATTACAAAATGTAGATGTGGGCCAGGGTTGGAAAGTGCAAAGAATTCACTTTGGGAAAAGAAAACATATTAACAGGATAATTGATTTTGAATTATCATTTAAACTAGTCGAAGTTAATTTAATGGGCTCAATGTTTTGTTGTAATCAAAAGGAGAGAAATTATAAATACAAGTGCTAGCATACAACCAGCCAACATCTTTTTCAGACCACCCCAAATACTCTAAAAAAATTCAGAAGACTAGAGGGACCCCACTGGCTACTTTCTAAGAACTTGTGTATAAACTGGCAAAAACACAAGTACATGTGCCTTATGAGATGTGGAAAATGGTCAGTTTGTGCAGTCATCCTGCCTTGGGTAGCCCTCCGGAAGAGACCTTTTCCAGTCAGTCTCTTGTTTCTTTTGAGGGCTTGTCTTGTTCAAGCAAAGTTTCCCATTGCCTTCATATACAGGGACATTTAAGCTGCCTGTAAAACTGTAGCAGACCAGAATTCATCTACAGATCTAAGTCATGGTGGATTCCAGTATATCAGTTAACAGGAACAGGGGATATGTTTTTCTTAGTATTTCAGCTGCTATTTATTCTTAAGGCTGTCCTCTTTCAGATGGATGTCTTCAGATGTCTCTAGTATCAGGATCCATCACACATTCTCCTGTACTCTGGACTATTGCCTTTTGTAGTATACTCCTTCCTTTGACCTGATTAGAATTTATGACTCTGTTGTGACCTGGAGCGTTGCAACATTAGACATCCCCAAAGTCCACTTATGTCTGGAGATAAAATAGACAGCCAAGTACACACTTCACTGGGACATTGCTTGCTGAATAAGCAGGCATTCTATCAACACATCTTTTTGGAGTGTAAAGCTGAGGAGATAGCAACCCTCAGATTATACAAATCTTGAAAAGTCCTGTAAGAACACAACCTGTAGTGGAAAAATTCACCCAAAAGAGTCAAACCCAAAATATAATCTGAAAAATTATTACACATGAACAATTTAATGATAAAACAAAACCCTCTGAGCCTCCAGGCAAACAAATAAACAAAAAGAGAAACTTTCAAAAGAGCCACCACAAAAATACAGTCACATTGATATGCATTTCAACAAGGTTCAGTGAAATAAAACAGAGGAACCATATCTCAGAAATGCTCAAGGAAAGGAAATATCTGCCAGGGACTGAATATCTAGCTACTCAGTCTTCACTGTAATAAAGCTACTAAGAAATTAACCATATAAGAATGAAGAAAATATTGTATCCATGAGCACTTCCAAAAAAGATATAGGTAAAGTTAGCAAAACAAAATCTCCTTAAAATAAGATCAGTCTCATTTCATTGTGAAATTGCACAAAAATTCAGATAATCCCAATATATTTAATTTATTTGATATATAAGAAACATTTAAAAATATATTAACACATTAAAAACGCTCATTCCCATTATTACTAAAACCTATTTCAAATAATATCTGTTCATGCTAAAAGCAATAAGATTAAATAGATACTTTCTTAATTTGATATGCATGTATGTGTGTTTGTGTATTACATATGTTGGTCCTAAAGAACAACATCTTATTGGGGGAAAATGGGATATTCTCTCTAAAGAAGGGAGAAGGGAAAATGTGCACACACTATTGTTTGGGGAGAATTTTCCAAAATAGCTATAGAAGAGAAAGAACATTTAAAACTCTTTCTATATGAGGTGATATGGTGGTACGCCTGAAAAGTTGAAAAAAAAAAGAAATTAAAATACTGTAAACAGTAAGAAAATTCAATAAGGTAGCATTTTTTAAAAAATCAGTAGGCTTCACATACACAGATAATAATTAGTAGAAACTTTCAATAGAAGATAAAACCTATAAAAATATAAATTAAAAAGCAGATAAAGTAATATTACAAAGTTGTAATAATTAAAACAGTATGGAACTAGTATAAATATTGACACATAGATCAATAGAACAGAAAAGAAAATCCAGTAATCAACCCACAACAATACAGCCAATTAATCTTTGACAAGTCAGCAAAGAATATCTTATGGGAAAAAGACAGTCTTCGCAACATACGGTGTTGGGAACAGTGGACAGCAACATGCAAAAGAAAGAAACTAGACTTTCTTACACCATCCACAAAAATTAATTCAAAATGAATTACAGACCTAAGTGTGAGTTCTCTACTAAGATGCTGAATCCAACTAACCTAAACTGAAAATATTAATTCCCATGAGTTAACTACCAAAATAAACATAGGTCTATGAACCGCCACTCAATTAAAATGTACTGTTCCTTTTTTATTTTGTTGGGGCCTTCAGAACCAGTCAAAGAGGACAAATGGGCAATCAGTGTAGGTATATGCTCATTTCATTGAACAGAATTTTGGATCATTTTATGATCTCAAAATTTACACCCAAACTTAAAATAACATACTTTCTTTTTTTACCATAGTGTAAACACTTATAGTAAGAAAAACCTAGAATAAACATGAAGATTAGAAAAAAAAAATCATCAGGAAGGACAAAACACTTTAAGCAGATGATATAATTCCAAAAATGAAACTCCTCATCTAAGTAACAGGTAAGGCAAATGCTATTTCTAAGAGGAAGAATCATTCTTTTATTGGACAATTATGCTTAGATTCAAACCAAGAATTTGTATGTGTTTCAACAAAGCATTAATTTCTTCTTGAGCTTCTTAAGTTAAAATGTTCTATCGGGCTTAGGAAGAATTCTGAATGAAAGCTACTGAGTGAAAAATGACAACAACAACAAAAACTACACAATCCAACAAAACATACTTCTTAAGTTCATGCTATCCTTTTAGGTAGAGAGAAGAATAAATCTAGCAATTGGCACTTATTTTCCTTTGTAGCTACATATAATTTGTAAACATAAGCTCTAAGTTCCTTTCAGTGGCAATAGACGTCAATATCTTACTATTGTTAAAAAACAGTTAAACTATGTAAAATTTAATATGCACAATATAAACAAAGTTTCTTGAGAAAACTATAAAATCTGTACAGAAAAGTGGAAAAATACTGAGGAGGTGTTGGTTAGGAGTCTATGTAACTCATACCATATTTTAATAATATAGCTATATTATTGAAGTGTGACTATGATGTACATATTAGGTAGAGAGTAATGGCAAATAAATTTTAAAATATCTCTGAAACTCAGAATTTTAGAAATATACATATTTGCTAAGATAACGGAAATATATAGCAGTTAAATTTGTTTATTGGGTCTAATATATTGATTTACGAAGTGGAACATACAGGAAAGTTCTCATCACTGTAAAATAGAACTCACATATATTAGTTAAGGTATGAAATATTTTTATGTATACACATTTAATTAAAAATGTGTATATAGAGATATATGCTCCTAGAAATATAGTGACAAGCACAAATATGTATTTTTGCTTGATTGTGTAGTGTGTGTATATCTGTATGTACATGTGTCTCTGTGGGTCTGTGTATGTCTTATTTTTTAGGATGCTTTTTGTTCTGTTTTGTTTTAGAAGATCTCTTGGTATTCTGGACTAAATAAATGTAGATGGTAGGGAAACTGTACATGTTAACTCACCTCATAACCTTTTGCATGATGATTGTAATTAACCTAGATGTTTGGAACTATTACAAATGATGTTAAAATTTATATATATAGGGTGCCTGGGTGGCTCAGTTGGTGAAGCGTCCAACTCTTGATTTCTGCTCAGGTCATGAGATCGAGCCTGCGTTGGGCTCTCTACACTCAGCGCAGAGTCTGCTTGTGCTTCTCCCTCTGCTCCTCCCCGAGCTTGTGCGCTTTCTCTTTCTCTCTTAAATAAATAAATAAATAAATAAATAAATAAATAAATAAATAAATAATATCTTTAAAATTTATATATATGCTTTAGTATGGAAATTTGTTTTCATACCCCTAAGTAAATAGTTAGAATGTCTTTGTCATATCTTGTGGTATATTTATCTTTTGAAGGAATTGTCAAGTTCTGAAAAGTGGTTGCTAGTATATAGATATAAAATATATTTCTACATATTGATATTATATTTTGCATCCTTGTTAAACTCAGTTTTTAACTCCACTAGCTTTTTTGTAGATTCCACAGGATTTTCTATGTAAGATGGTCACATAAGCAAATAAGGACAATTTTATTTCTCCCTTTCCAATCTGGTGACCTTAATTTCTTCCAGTGCCTTATTGCACTGATTAGAATTGATGGTCAAATGTTGAATACAAATGATCAGATTATATACCTCTGTTTCATTTTTGATTGTAAGAGGAAAGCATCTATTCTTTCAGTAATAAGTATGATCTTAGCTTTGGGATTTTCATCCATGTCCTTTATCACTTTATCAGGCTGAGAAATATCTCACTAACCCTATTTCACTGGTTATTATTATTTTTTTAATTAGGAATGGATGTTGGGTTTTGTCAAATTCATTTTCTGCACCATTGTTTTGATCTTAGGGCTTTTCTTTTTCTTGTCTGTTGTGAATTATAGTGACTGTCCAATTATTTTTCCTGAATCTCTGGGAAAAAACCCAACTTTTTATGTTATTTGATTCTGTTTCCTAAAATATCATAAAGAATTTTTGCATCAGTGTTCACAAGAATGTACATCTGTAGTTAGCTTTTCTTGTAAAGGTCTTTGTTTTGTTATCAGAAAAGCTGCCATCATCAAATAAATTGCAAAGTAGTTCTTCTTTTTCTGGAAAAAATTATGTAGAATTATTATGCTTTCCTCAAATATTCCTAAAATAATGTTTTTTTTCTTTTTTTTTTTTAAGATTTATTTATTTATGTGACAGAGAGACAGCCAGCGAGAGAGGGAACACAGCAGGGGAGTGGGAGAGGGAGAAGCAGGCTCCCAGTGGAGGAGCCCGATGTGGGACCCGATCCTGGAACACCGGGATCACACCCTGAGCTGAAGGCAGATACTTAACTGCTGCGCCACCCAGGCGCCCCAATGTTTTTTTCTTTATATAATAATTGATATTATTTTTTCCTTAAATAGAAATATCCTTCACTTTCACTGGTAAAATCCTCTGAGCTCAACATTTTCTGCCTAGAACGGCAATATAGGGCTATGGAGCTATCTGGATTTTTTGAGTGAGTTTTGGTAATTTTCATTATTTTTTAAGACTTGTTTTTTTTATTTTAGAGAGAAAGAAAGTGCAGGGAGACAGGCAGCAGAAGAGGGATAGAGAGAGAGAATGTCAAGCAGCCCTACTGCTGAGTGCAGAGCCTGGCGTAGGACTTGATCTCATGACCGTGAGATCACGACCTGAGATGAAATCAAGAGTTGGACACTCAACTGACTGAGCCACCCACGTGACTCTTGGTAATTTTTAAAAGAACTTTTGTCCATTTTGCATTTTTTAAAATAATGTCTGATAATCTTTTAAGTAACCGTAGTAGCTTTAGTGATGTCACTTTTCTCATGCTTGATAATGGCAGTAGATTTTTCCCCTTTTGTTCCTGGTCAGAGTTGATAGAAGCTTATGAACTTTTTTGGTCATTCAAAAGAACAGATTTTGATGTTCCTTGATTTTTCTCTATGATTTTAAGTTGATTATTCCTGCATTTAAGTCTACTACATTGTTATTTGTTTCCTATTTACCAAATAGGTCCTTTGTTCCTTTACTTCTTTTTCTTCCTTCTTGAATTTTTTGTAAATCCATTTTATTTTCTTTGTGGACTTATTATCTTTAACCCTGTTTTTTGTTTTGCTTTGTTTTGTTTTGTTTTTAGTGGTTGATTTAAGGTTTATAGTATGTATATCTGACTTCTAGTAGATTTCCTTCAAGTGTTACAATACCTATCTACTATAATATAGGAACCTTGCAACAATAAACTTCATTTTCTTTAAGATGATGTTCCATTGTTTTCTAATTTGCATTGTTTGTTAAAAGTAATCCACTATAATTCTTACCATTTTCTTCTCTAGTAATTTTGTTTTTGTTTTTGTTTTTTTTAACACTGGTGCTTTTAAGATTATTTTTTTTTCCACTGGTTTCAGCAGTATCATTGTGATGGACAGTGATTTAGCTTTATTTATGTTCATTTTACTTTGGATTGTTCATACTCTTAAACTCGTAAATTTATAAGTTTCATCAAATTTGTCAAATGTTCTTCTGATATTTTCCCTGTTTCTTCCTAGCTCTCTTCTTCAAGGACTGTAATCATATTTATATTAGGCTGGTTCAACTTGTATCACAATTCTTCCACTACCTTACAGCTCATTTGTTCCTGTATTTTTTCTCTGTGTGTTACATTTTGTATAGTTTCTATTTCTATGTCTTCAAGTTCACTTTTTCTCCAGTGTCTTGTTATTATCTAGTATATTTTATCAGAGATGTAGTAATATTTTTCTGTAGTATTTTAGTTTGTACCTTTTAAAATATATCTTTTATTCCTCTACTTCACATGATAAAATTTTCTTCCATCTTCTTCATATGGAATTTAGTTATTAATTACTGTTTTATTGTTCTTATTTAATTATTCTGAATTTTAACTCATAATTTTTGATTGGAAGACAGACATTAGAATGAATTTTACCTCTTTAGATCCTGCATAACTCTGATTATTGTTTCATATAATTCTTTTGGATCTTTTCTTTTTTTTTTTCCATCATAGGGAAATGTCTTCATACATTTTCTGATGGGAACTTGCTTCTGTATTTGAGGTGTGCCTTCTGAATATACTTGGAGTTTCTGTGTGCAATTATCCTTTCTGGAACTCTTCCCTATAAATTTTAGCCAACTGTACTCTCCTTGGACTTTCTATCAATATATCATGCTACCAGTTTATAACTGGGTCTTGTCTCCCTGCACTGTATTCTGAAAACTTGTCTGGGCAGTAAACTGAAGCAATAATAGGATTCATTTGATTTCTTTCCCGTCTCTCAGGAATTAGTCTCTTTTGTTACCTCATGTCCAATGTCTTCAGTGGTTTTGTTATATATATTTTATCTAATTTTTTAATGATTTCAAGTAAGATGGTAAATTCAGTACCTTTTCTTCTACTTTGTCTAAAGGTTTACATTCCTGTTTAACATTTTTGATTTTTCTCTCCCCCTCTATATAAAGTATATAAAAATATAGACACTAAAATTTTCTTGCAGCATATCATTTTACCGATCTATTCCTTTTGTTGTTATTGAATTAGAGCCTTTTTCTTCACAAACTAATTTTGGTTTGAGAATAATAATGGTTATGAGAAGAAATGCTTCTCAATTTTATTTCTGCAGTATCTTTTTGTCATGTCTGCTGTTTATAGGTGACCATAACTGCTCCATTTACTAAGATCTTACTATGTACTGAAAACATTTAAAAATGTCTTATATGTATTAATTTGTCTAATCTTCACAACTATCTTTATCCTATTTAAAGACAAAACAAGTGAACAAACCTGAAGCATAGAGTGTCTAAGTAACGTGCCCAAGATTTTAGAGTAATAGGTACCAACATCTGGATTTGAATTCATGCAGTCTAATTCCAAAGACTGCCCGTGTTCTTAAATTATCTGTGTACTGCCTCTATCTCAGCTGTTCTGAACCATTAAAATAATACAGTATTACTATCTGGGGAAACTTTTAAAACAGATCAGTTCTCAGGTCTCATCCTCTTGATTTCTTTATTTTTTTTAAGATTTGTTTTATTTATTTGAGAGAGAAAGAGAGAGCATGAGTGTGAGGCGCAGAGGGAGAGGAAGAGAGAATTTTGAGCAGACTCTGTGCTGAGCACAGAGCCTGATATGGGGCTTGATCTCACAACCCTGACATCATGACCTGAGCCAAAACCAAGAGTCGGACACTTCCTGACTGTGCCACTCAGGCACCCCATCATCCCCTTGATTTCTGATGTAATTAATTTAGGACAAGTCTGATATTTGTATTTTCTAAGGCCCCCTGGTTATTATAATATGAACCATTGCTCTACTTCACAGGTCATCTAGGTGACAAACAATGACTTATGAAATAGACTGACAAAATGTGTAAGTGATTGTATGGAGATTCAGAGTGTCACATAATCAATTCTTTGAAGTACTTGTGTACCAAGACAAGTGAATCAAGTTATAATTAGTTTAATTAACACTTTTACAAGCTTTCAAAGGCTTTACTGCTAACTACCTTGGAGTTTAAAAGGGCAAAACTCTTGTTTTACCTAAGAATATAAAGGAAATCACTGGCTGCAAACCTTTTAGTGATTAAGAAGATCTTAGCCTGTCAGTTCTTAGAGGTAATTACTTTTTAGGCATGCATTCAGTTTTACTTTCCAAATAAAATAACAACAAATGTCTAATTATATCGAGACAAATGTGGGTGTAAAGTTAAAAATAAAATAAATAGGTTAAAAAAAGTCAATCTTTTTAAACAGGTTAAAATCAGGAAATAGCATAAAATCTTAATTCTTCATAGATTATCTCAGTCCCTCATTTGAGAGTTTATTTTCATACTTCCTTTAGCCCTGTTTATTTCTACAACTAGTCCCTGTTCTTAGGGTTTTTTTTATAAATATAATTTGCTTATGGATTTTCTGTAATTCTTCTCCCATTGTTGGTAACCACATGTACATTGCCGTGATAAAACCATTGGTTCCTCTCCTGCTTTTGCTTATAATCTGTGTACACAATTTATAAGGTTCATTACATGCAAAATTAATAAGAACTTCACTGTGCTGTTCTCAGCATTTTTGTGGTCTTAGCAACATAAAAGATTATGTGCAATTTTGCTTGGTCTTCTTCACTTCTGTCTATGTTATGGGTTTACTAAAATGCAAATTACATATTATTTTTCTTGAGCTGTCATGGCTTTACTTAGATATTATTCTACCTGATTGTCATTCACAAGCTCTGCCTCTAAGAAATTTTCACACCAAAACTATCTTTAAAAGCATAGTTATAATCATGTCCCTCGCATGCTCAAAAAAAATAAAAAATAGGGCGCCTGGGTGGAGCAGTCGTTAAGCATCTGTCTTCAGCTCAGGGCGTGATCCCTGCGTTCTAGGATCGAGTCCCACATCAGGCTCCTCCGCTAGGAGCCTGCTTCTTCCTCTCCCACTCACCCTGCTTGTGTTCCCTCTCTCGCTGGCTGTCTCTCTCTGTCAAATAAATAAATAAAATCTTTAAAATAAGAAAAAATAAATAAAAAATAAAAAATGGGAGGAGATGGCGGCAAGCCAATACATGCTGAATAAACCTTACAGTATCTTTCTACCCATCTGTAGTGCATGTTCTCTCCTTTGCTCCCATGTGTTTCTAAGTAAGCAAACAGAAAAATAATTAATATTATTTTAAAAGACCTAGAATTTCCTTGTTTTGAATTTCTAGAATTTCCTTGTTTCCTTGTTTAATTAGTTCATGACTTGAAATACTCTTTCTCTTCTTTACCTTTCCATTAGTTCTGATGTTATGTAGTTGAAGCCTTCTTGGATCATGAAAAGGAGTTTCTCTTTTTTGATGTAACCATGGAGATTTTCCTTATGCATTAATTAGTATACATATATGTTAATGCTTCATTCTATAATGCCCATTCAACTTACTTGACTTCAATTTATAAACCATATTCAGAAGTAGTATTTAAACTGTGCTACTTAGGTATGTATCAAATATATATCTGATGGTTGGTAAATATACATTAGTGTATATTAAAATTATCTTATGTCACAGATATATTCTGCATTAGAGTGGGTCTTTGATATTAAAAAAATTCATATATAAAATTAATGGTGAGCTCTTAGAAAATGTATGTTCTTATATGATGTACAATGCCACTATATTTTAGTTCTGATTTAATTGTTAAGTATGCACTAAATTTTAACTTATAATCACAGATTTAAAATAAAAAAATTAAAATCTTTAAGCATAGTTTGTAAAATCTATTTTGTGAATATTAAGTATGAATACATTTCAGCTAAAAATAAATAAACCTGCATTTAAACATCAAACTGACAATTTTGCCACATGAAAAGCAATAAAATACAGATTAGAAATGATATATTAAAATTGGCAAAGCTTAAACAAGAATGATTTATTTAAAAAGGCATTTTTGTAAACCTTTCAAACGATGAGGGATAAGATGTTTTCTCTGATAATTTCATTCGTGTTGCCAACTAGATCATGTTTCCATAAAGTACTACTGTCAAGGAAAAGAGGACAAAACATTAAATGATTAATGTTATAGTCATTTTTTTTTCTTCCAAAACAGAAAATACTCTGGTTAGAAAAAACATATAAATTTAAAGTGCCCTCTCGCCTTATAGAAATTTGATAGTTGAGAATGATTTATGTATTACGGAGAATCTATAACCAGTGACACTGCATATTTTAGATTGATGATCCTAAAAATAGGAACATCTACCCAGACCAAGGTTTGCACTTTTTAGATTCACTTTGGAATGTTGTTGAGAAAAATGTATCTGCTGACGGAGTAAATGTATTTCTAGGGATAGTATCAATATTTTCCCATTTATTTCACCTTCTATATTGATACATGATACTGAATCTATAGAAAGTGACCAATCTGCAGAAAATTAAATATATACATTAAATGAACACTGAGCAGTCCTTTCATAGAACATACAGAGAATAATTTGAATGTTTTTGCTACAGGGATTTTAAATTTTATCCTGTAAAATAGATTTACAGCTAATTAACTTACTGTTTTAAAATTATTTTATATTTCAAAAATAATAACAAAAAATAAATATTATGTACTGGGTTTCAGTTCCTAAATAAAGTTGATAATAAATGTGGAACTGGCCTAAACCTTGACATTTATTATCAACCCTGAGGGCTATCTCTAGTGGTATTCCTGATTAGATGAAAATCAGAAGACACAAATCTGCTAGCCAAGCATTAGTATCTACATCAAAATTTAGTAGATATTTTAAAAAGACTGTACTATAGATGACAATTTAATATCTATAGAAGTAGAAGGCTTAATTAGCTCATCACTGTGAAATATGAATATTGATGTAGAAAAAATAATTGCTCTTCAAATTAATTTCACTTATTTTAAATTTGTTTTCTTCTGATCATATTAAAATTGCAAGATTAGTTGTTAATATGTTGCCTCCATTAGTAGTTGAACTTTGCAAATATTGCAAATATGTCAGATTCAATAGATCGGATCAGATGATTCAAATTGAAAATTAGTAAGTTAATTCCAAATGTTTTGATTGATATCATCTTTGTCATTATTGCTTATTAATTTATTGTGAATGTTCATATATAGATTTAAAGTTCAACATTGGAGATAAAATAACTTGCTTTGGTGTTGATTGTATAAATATAAATTTTTATTGAGCAAAATTGTAGAATATTAATATTCCTACAACATGAGAATCTATGAAACAGAAATATCTTTGGAATTCACAGCTGCATCTAAACGAATTATAAAATTTTGCCAATACACAATAGCGTTTTCAAAATTTATGGGCACACATGTCCAGAATAATTATACTCCCTTATTTTGTGATATATAAATTATACTTAAGCATGCCAGAATGTGTGCTTTCTCTTTGATAGATTTGATCATCTAAATGACCACTTTTAAGTCAACCTTATAAAGGTATAGAACATATTTTTTTAGTGAGTACACAAATTTTTGTTATAATCAATTGAAAATTTTTAATCAAATTAAAAAGCTTCATTTCTGAAATTTAGTGTATTGTAATTATTGAAAATCATGCTTGAAATACAAAGGTGTTAAAAGTTATTTTTCAAAATCAATGGCAAAACTGAAGAAAGTAAACCAGAGCTCATTGTGTTAAGCTTTAATTTTGAAGTTCTAAAGTCAAGTTTTGAATTACTTATAATTTCAGGGAGATTCTTTGTTGTGGAACTTTTATGGCACTATTTTTAATTAAATATATGTATATTCTCTACCAAATTTTCATTTAATTGCAACAGTGGCCCTAATTCTTCATTTCTCCCTGTACCCATGGACTTTTCACTGATTCAGTAGCTTCCTCTATTAAGAGGTAGTATCTGACCTTAAGACTTACTTGGGACAATCAGCCATAGCAAAGGGATTGTTTTGCCAACGTAAGGATAGACCTCAAGAGATTTTTGCTCTCCCTCAGAGACCTTCCATACCATTAAACCAAACTAATTAGAGGATAAGAGAGCATACGTAGTTGAGCTGAATTTTCCCTACCTGCAGAAGACCTCTGAGACCAGCCAAATGACTAAGTGAGTAAGCACAGTCAACACAAGCTGAGCCCCAGATAGGATAAGCATAATAACCCAACCACCGCAGAGACTTGTGATCAATCATTGTTTTAATCTACTGAATACTGAGATTGTAACATGACGATACCTAACTACTTTAGGCATGAAGATGAAAAAGTTTACAGATTTGTAGCATTTAATTTCAGTGAAACTTTCAAAAGATTTATAAAGATAATCTTTTGTAGAATGTGATTTGCATAAATATTTTTTTACTTTTTAAAGATTTTTTAAAAACTTTATTTATTTGCCAGAAATATACATATATAGAGAGAGCACACAAACAGGGGAAGTGGCAGTCAGAGGAGAAGCAGGCTCCCCGCTGAGCAAGGAGCCAGATGTGGGTCTCAATCCCATGACCCTGGGATCTTGACCTGAGCTGAAGGCAGACGCTTAATTGACTGAGCCACCCAGGCATCCCTCGTTTGCATAAATATTTTTTAATGGGAGAAAAAAGAAAGTGCCTGTAAAAAAACAGTGGGCTGAAATATTTGCACATTTAAGTTATTAAAAACAAAACAGCACATAATCTGATGAGCACTGGGTGTTATAGCAACTGATAAATTATTGAGCACTACATCTGAAATTAATGATGTACTACATGTTGGCTAATTGAATTTAAATAAAATATTAAAAACAAAACAAAACAGAATGGAGACTTTCTTCACTTACCCAAATGTCCTCTGAGTTCACCTTATTTGTTGGGGTCAGCATCTTAAGGGAGCACATTCTTCAATTTAAACTACTGAGACCTACAAAGAAAAGTCAGTTGAAAGAGGCATTAATCTTATTGAGTTCCCTAAAAATAGAATTTTGAAAATTACATAAAATTTTATGAAAAATTAACTATAGAAAGGACAGGGAAAATATGATATTTAGAAAAATAACAGTTACACAGCATTAGAAATTAATATAATTAAGAATTTAACAAAGTATCTGGATATCTGTGGGGCACCTGAGTGGCTCAGTCAGTTAAGCATCTGCCTTTGGTTCAGGTCATAATCTCGGGGTCCTAGGTTTGAGTCCCGAGTCTGGCTCCCTGCTCAGCGGGGAGTCTGCTTCTCCCTCTTGCTCTGTGCTCTCTCTCTCACATAAATAAAATCTTAAAAAAAAAAAAAAGATGTGGATATCTGAATCAAAAAATAATTTTCCTTCTATTATGACATGCTCAAATGTCCACTATAAAAATATTATCTTTTTTGTTTGTTTGCTTGCTTTTAAGACTTTATTTTTTTTAAGATTTTATTTATCTATTTGTCAGAGAGAGAGAGAGCACAAGCAGAGGGAGCATCAGGCAGAGGGAGAAGCAGGCTGCCTGCTGAGCAAGGAGCCCAATGCAGGACTCGATCCCAGGACCCTGGGATCATGACCTGAGCTGAAAGCAGATCCTTAACCGAGTGAGCCACCCACATGTCCCAAGACTTCATTTTTGAAGAGTAATTTTAGGTCGGTAGAAAACTGAGAAAAAGGGACAGATTTCCCATATACCACCTCCCTAACCTCTCCCGTTATCAATTTCCCTAACAGTGTGGTACATTTGTTACAATTGTTGAACCTACATTGACACATCGTAATCATTCAGCATCCACAGATTACATGACAGTTCACTCTTGGTTGTACATTCTACAGGTTTGGCATGTTATAATGGCATGTGTCCCTCATTATAGTGTCATATGGAGTATCTTCATTGCCCTAAAAATCCCCTGTGTTGTGCTTATTCATCTCTCCCCCATGCCCAACCCCTGGCAACCAATGATGTTCTTACTCTCTCCATAGTTTCATCTTTTATAGAATGTCATATCATATAGTTGGAATCATACAGTATATACATTTTCAGATTGATTTATTTCACTTAGTAATATGCCTTTAAGGTGTTCCATGTGTTTTCATGGCTTGATAGCTCATTTCTTTTTAGTGCTGACTAATATTACATTGTGTGGTGCATGAGGTTTTGTCCATCCATTCACCTATTGAAGACATCTTGATTGCTTACAGGTTTTTGGTTATTATGAATACAACTGGTATAAACACCTGTGTACAGGTTTTTGTATAGGCATATTTTCCGTGACTGTGGGTAAATACCAAGGAGTGTTTTATTAAGGTACTGAAAAACTCTCTTTCAAAGGGGCTGTACCATTTTGCATTCCCACCAGCAATGAATGGGAGTTCCTGTTGGTCCACATTGTAACCAACATTTGATGTTGCTCGTGTTTCAGATTTTGGCCAGTCTAGTGAGTGTCTAATGATATTTCATTGTTGTAAATTTTCATTTCTCTAATGACATATGATGGGAAGTATCATTTCATATGCTTATTTGCCATCTGCGTATCTTCTTTGGTGAGGTACCTGTTAAGGTCTTTGGCGTGTTTTTCATTTGCGTTGTTTTCTTACTGTTAAATTTTAAGTGTTCGTTGCATATTTTGGATAGCAGTCCTTTATCAGATATATCTTTGCAAATATTTTCTCTCAGTCTGTAGCTTGTCTTCTCATTCTTTTGGCATTGTCCTTTGCGACATTGTATTTTGCAGAGCAGAAGTTTTCAATTTTATGTCCAACTCATTACAAAAAATAGGGGAAAACCTACATGACTTTAGGTATGGTGATGACTATGTTATCTTTTAGGGACTTTATGATTTTGTATTTTACATTTAGGTCTATGATCCATTTTGAAATAAGTCTGTTTTTCAGAATTCTGTTGTAATGTATTTAGATACACAATTTTAATATTTATATTTTTATAATTTTTATTTTTCAGAAATATTTTTTCTTTGTAAGTAGTTATTAGTTCAAGCTATTTTATAAGTCCAATAATATAGTAAAACTGTTATTTCAATCCATAACAAATATTTGTTAATTTTAAATTTTTAAAATATTTTAAAAAGTCCCTTTCACTTACAGAATTATTCCATTTTAAATTATATGGTCATCCTAACTATCCTAGCTTACCTAATATAGTGCTATTACTTATACTAATACCTTTTTACTTTATTTCCTAACATTGTTTTATGCTCTTTATAATGGTTTAGTAATGTGGTTAAGTATGTCATAGTTCATAACAGAGCAGGTAGCTGAAAAGATAATGTGAAAAGATAATGTGAAGTCTGTGTACTATGGAGGATGGCACAGCCAAGAGGAAAAAAAGATATGATCCTAAGGAAAGAAATTTTAAATTTTAAATTTAAAATAAGATATATGGGGGCGCCTGGGTGGCACAGCGGTTAAGCATCTGCCTTCGGCTCAGGGCGTGATCTTGGCGTTATGGGATCGAGCCCCACATCAGGCTCTTCTGCTATGAGCCTGCTTCTTCCTCTCCCACTCCCCCTGCTTGTGTTCCCTCTCTCGCTGGCTGTCTCTATCTCTGTCAAATAAATAAATAAATAAAATCTTTAAAAAAAAAAAAAAGATATATGAGCCAACACTGTAAATAAACAATAATGCTTAAATCTATGAGCTATAAGTGAATAAAAGATATAAAATGGAACATGTAAGTTAATTAAATTCTAAATTTTATGATCCCAATTTCTGTTTTCCAATAATAATGATTTTTTTTATGCTTTTGAAATAATAATTTTTGGTTAATGATAGCAATTACAGTGAAGAAGGTAGCATTTTATGGTATGGAGATAAAATAAGGAATGACTACACATTCTAAAATCTCTGGGAACCAGAATCAGGGAATCATGTTCTGAGCACACTTGTCAGAATGATCCATTCTCTCCAGCTTTCACAATTCTACGCATGTTTGAGCAGTGAGCAACTGATCCCATGAAGCCTGTAGTCCATGTTTGCTTATCTTCACTTCTAGGTAGAGTATGGTGGCCCAGAAAACAGATGAGCAAAACTATAAAGAGAAATACTCTTTCCTTTCACATATCCTGCATATGCAAACCATACATGTAAAAATTACATGAGTAAAATCTCTAAGGATTTAAATTTATGTCTTCCTCCACACTATTATTTGCAATAATTTGAGCAGTTATGTACAGCTTTTATCTGTATCTTTCTGCCACCCTTGTTCATCCAGATGGCCATTTATCTATCCACCCATCTATCTGTCTTTCTATTAGGTATAGAATATGCAGCATATGTGAAAGGAAAAAGTGTGCTCGTAATTCAAACATGAGTGTTACTCACTGGATATTATCTTCCTCCAGAGAGGATTTTAGTTTATTTCTAAAGATTGCTGTGATAAAGACACAGGCAAACCCAGATTCTCTTATTTCACATGAAGACTGTGATAATTCAAAGCTGGCTTCAGTTCGTGTGAAGTCTGATTTACTTCAGGTTTAAACTTTTCCTTTTGGTTTAGTCTTTTGTGTTCTAAGCCTGAACCAATAGAGTTTGCCAGGACCTCTCCTCTTTGGCAGGTTATGAATGTCAACTTTTGTCTTGCCAGTTCTGTATTGTTGGCAAAAAACTTGTTCAGCCTCCTAACATCTTAGCCAAACTTTTAGAAACAGCTCCCTGGGCTTTTTTTTTTTTTTTCCTTATTCTTTTTTTTTTTTTCCCCCTTATTCTTTTTTTTTCCCCCCTCCCTTCTAGGACATTAGTCTTACAATTTCTCGCTGCCTTATTCAGTAATCTTTTTTAAATTACATTTCATCCAATTTTAAAATTATTACCTTTGGGAGGTTGACAAGAACGACCTAGTCTGCTATTGCTGAAATTAGAATTGAAAACATTTTTGCTTCCTGATTCCTAGTCATATTTTTGATGCCCTACTATGGTGCCATTGTCTTTTCCCTCAACCAAAAATACCTTTAATTGTCAAATTATTATACATTCAGCAAGGACTAGTTCAGATGTCACTTTCAGGATCTCTCTCTTGATCCCTAGTTGGTGTTACTACCAATCTATTTTAATCTGTCAGTAACTTCCAATTCTCTTGAAAGAAATTCACACCGTACCGTTTTTCCTTTACATGCTTGATAGCCTGGTTGTTTTTGACTCCTGAAATGGAAGTAACTAAGTTGCAAAGCTGGTACTTTCTACATTTCATGATATTTAAAACCGTTTATCCTAATGCCAGCTATTCACTTTGATTATATTTAAAGTGGCATGATAATGCCAATAACTACACATATTGCATGTTCTCTGCAGTGTTAATTGTATTACATTTGTACATTTCATTACAAGTACACAATTATGGGAATATTTATGATTATAAACCATTTCCAAAATAGCATTCTTTTAAGAGCTTACTTTAAAATTTTCTTCTACTTATAACAAGATAACTCTAACTAGACCATTGTGGAATACTCATCCTGATCCATTTTTTTGTCAACTCTTAATGAATATGCATTATAGAACATGTGTACTTACTTCCGCTAAACCACCTTGTAAACAGATACTTACATTTATAAATTATAATATGGGGCTTGATGTTGGACCAGGACAAAAGAAGTCATAAAATAAAGATAAAGATTTATGGTTGCAACCACCCAATTCAGTGATAGATTGGAACTCTTTCCTCTGTTTACTCATATTCTACCTTGCAGTACCCAAAATAGCCCTTTAATATAATTCAGGCTAAGTCCTTGATTTTGAGTTAAAACTTGGAATACTTTAAATATGATTATAGGACAAAAGGGTCTCCAGGGCATATATTTCAGTATCTAGTCAGGAAAATTTTATCTTTTAATTCATTCTAGCATGAAATAACTACTGGCTTTGTATTTGCCCAGACATTTAGTGAACCTACTTAAGCAATAAAAACATAATAATTTTTTTTTCAGGAAAAAGACCCCTGAATGTTAAAGCATTTATGAACTCTAGACAAGGATTATAAGTAATAAAATGTTTTAGCATTCCCCAAACACCAGGAAAGTTTAAATGAATTTTTAAGCCTGGATTTTCAATTTAATCTAAAGTATCATACACACTAAAGCAAGGCTACTTAATAATAACTTTAAAATTTTGAGGCCCCTTGTATTGCTCTGCAGCATTACTCTAGAATTTCCAAGGACTGTCTGCTCCAGTCCACTTTGAAAAGTATATAGGACCAATACAAACTCTCCATAGGAATTTTCTAAACTGTAGACATGTTAGGAGTTTCTAAGGTCACTAGTAATTAGAAAAAGTGATTTTCAGTCCAGATCTGGATGTTTTCTATTTGCCATTGCCAGTGATCCTAAGTATAAAGATATTAATTTCTGAAGGGCATCTTTAGACAAATACAATAATTCCAGTCTTATTTAACTGATTTATCAGTTAAGATTATTACAGAAAAGAAAAAAACAAACAAAACAAAACAGAAAAACAAAACAAAACACAAAAAAGTCAAAAATACTGGGCCAGGTAAAACACAAAACTTAACAGTAAGATGAAAAATTCTTGGCATTACTTTTCATTCCTTAG
The DNA here is from genome assembly GCF_017311325.1 of Ursus maritimus. Lineage (NCBI taxonomy): Eukaryota > Metazoa > Chordata > Mammalia > Carnivora > Ursidae > Ursus > Ursus maritimus. The sequence goes on from NW_024423453.1 coordinate 57,810,549, forward strand.
ATCAAATCATTTGGAATACTTTTATTTAATTCACATTTTAATTAATAACTATATTTTAACCGAATTATATGTTTTTATTTCCTTCCTATTCAAAATAAGGAGCAAATCAATAAAATAATAGATCTTTGAAATTACTTTGGATATTTAGAAAAAAAATACAGTCATGAATGGAAGAATGTAATAGTGAACCAAAGGAGCTCTCTGACTGAAAAAGAGGGAAAAGAAAAAAAAAAATATCTGCCTGGTTTTCTTATCTTTACCGTTCTTCTCATAGATCCTATAAAATATACTTGTAGCAACTAATACTTATTCATTTTATTCTATACTTAGTCTATATAAATAACTCTAAACATTAGAGAAGTGAAAAATTAAAGCAGTGATATGTGAAATATGTATTTTATAGGTGATTACTTGTAGTCCATATAGTTAAAAACTTGGATGAAAGCAACATAAACTGAGCTTGAGATACTCCCATTAACCATTTACTTAAATTATCATGGCTCTACAAGTTCCTCTTGCCCACTGCCCTTCTTATGTTTTTTTTTTAACATTTTTATTGAGATATAGTTCATGTACTATACAATTGAACCACGTAAAGTGGGCAATTCAGTAGTTTTTAGGATATTCACAGACCTTTTCATGTTTTTATCTCTTCTTTCTTCTGCCCTTTTAATAGCCTTCCTCTGACCTACTTCTCAACTAAAAAGTAGTTTTATTAGAAAGCTAATGATATGAAATGACCTGGTATTGCTATTGGTAAAATGCCACAAAGAACCAGCCCTAACTGAGCTGTATTGTAGTACACTGGGTGGCTGTTATCACTTCACTTTATTAAAACCCATATAGGTTAAGGAATAGGAGTAATAAAAAGATGTCTTGAGGATAATAAGAAAATATCACTGGACACATTTGCCTCCAGTCGACTTGGCATCCAAATTAAAAGTACTAAAGGGAAGTCTGGAGTCCCTTTATGTTATCAGTAGTGGTAATTCTTGTGAAACTGAAATTCATAAATGCCTGCCCTGAATTTACCTACCATAGTAATTTATGAATCAGGCAGTACCAACGTTACAGCAGCTCAAGCTCTTATGTATTCCTGACCACCACATGGGAGTGAATATAATATGGGAGGGCATAAATTAGGTTTCCCAGTAATGAAACTGCATGCCCTTGACCCACAAAACAAATCAAAAGCAATCTGTTTCATGTGAATTCACAATCTATAGGTTGTTGATAATTCCTCACACATTTGATAAGTGAAACTGAGCCTGCATATTAGAACATACTAGAAGCTGCAGATACTAAAAGGCTTTTAAGAGTTTTGTAACCTAAGTATATTTATTCTACTCTTATTTTGCATTGTCTCCAAAACTAATTTGCAAATGTTAAATAAATTAATGTAATGTAATCTCTATTGTACATCAATTATACGCTTAGAATGAAGAAACCCAAGAAAAGATATATTTCTATGATTGGAAGCTACATGCCTTATATTTTTACATGTAATCATCTAGAACTGAATCTTAATTGTAGAGTTACCCCACTTTCAGTAAGATGCTTTTATTGTTTACTAGAATAATGGAGAGTTAAGTTGTTGGGAAAAGTAAAATTAACATACATATTAATGAACTTTTTATTCCTCTCGGTCACAGAGGGTTTCTCCAACAGTAGAAAGTGTAATTTAAGCATTTTGCATAAAGTTAATTTGTGGGATAAGTTTTTTATAGCATGGAAAAACAAAGATATGTAAGCATCATTATTAGATATCTAAATGACCTCTCTAAAAGAGAAAAACAACCCATTAGATTATACCTTAAAATGTTTGGAAGTAATTCTGTGGGGAAAAAATAAATCAACTAAATACTATTACAGTACATTTTAACAACATATCATAATATGTCTACTAAACTGATTATGGGTATTCATAGATTGTCTCTACTGACTCTATATTCTTGAATTAAACAGTAGACCTAACTTAAGATGTCAGAACATATCAGTATCCAGTCTGAATCTTCATGTCTCTATCCCTTCTTTGAGATTTGGCTTAGGACTCTGGAATACTGGGACAAATTAAACCTCATTTTGCTGATCTATTCTAGACAATAAATAAAGAAGTAGTCCCATATATATTAGTCCCATATATATTAGTTCTGCTCTGATTTCCTTTTCTTTTAACTTGATATTAAAAAAATGTACTAGTAGTTGCTTAGAAAAACTACCCTTATAATTCAAAGCTGTACAGAAGTTGTGTAGAAGGAATAAAAAGGAAAGAGGCATTTGGATACAAACACCTGCATGGCACACACACAGGCACACACAATCCACTATTCCTTCTATATGGTTCCTTTTTTCTTTTGATTAAAATCCTTGATATCAAAGCCTGTTAATACGTTGCTATTATTTTGTTATTATTATATTTTATACTGCATTGAGTACAGCATCCTGGTGTGAATGAACAGATAACCAAAAATTATTGAACCATTGCATAACCAAAAATGTATGCTTTAGATGCTCATGTCCTAGAAAACAGAAAACTTTTTCTGGAAAAAGATTTTTAAGGCAATTTCTCTAAGTAATAAAATAAGCTGTTGTTAAGCAGATATGGGTTAAGTGAAAAAAAGACATAAACTAATTCTATCTCTAGGTAACTCATCCCTTCCAAATCTATGGACGTTTTATAAGCAAAATGGAAAATGAGGGAAATAAAATTTATTATGATCTACAGCCATAATAATAGACCCTAGTGAAAAACACGAGTTAGAATTGACCCAGTGGACGATTTCATTGTCTAATCTAAATCAATTGTAACAATGTAAAAACAGGACTTATGGCAGCCCTATCTGATCTTTCTGTCCTATCAGATAATCTAAAAGACATCTTATATACAGGCATACCTTGGAGATACTATGATTCCTTCACCAGTTCAGTAACCAAAAATACCCTTACTTGATCAATCCAGGGCACTGTTCCTCCTTAGCAAAGATACCCAACATTGGTCAATTAATTCCTCCAATGATTAAATGAACTGACACTAGCTTCTTAGCTTGCATGCAGGAATCCTAACTGATCTCAATCCCTGAGAAGCTCTACCTCTGACCTTTGCTTATACTGAATCCTTCATGTGACTTATCATCCTCTCTCTCTCTGAGTTCCTTGATATCAGGTCAGGGCATTTTTCTTGCTGTTGTAACTCTGAGTATCTGACTACAGTATCATGACTTGAAAACTTAAGAGCCAAAACTTCAGCATTTCTCCACTACCAAAATTGGTTGAATTCTGATGAAGATAGTTTGAAAGTTTATTTGATAACAATTTTCATTTACTATCCTTAACTTTGACAGTTAAAAGTTATGGTTAGTAAATGATTCTTAGCTACCATCCTTCTCCTCAAATGTTTAATGACATTTTGTAGCTGGAGTCATCCTCAGTCTTACTGGTCAATTTATGGATTTTTCTGTGGGGTGGTCACCAGACTTTTTTATTTTCTGTTTCATGCTTCAAATTTTAATGGCAATAAAGCTCATGTTAAAAATGGTGAAAGGGGGTGAATTTAGTCAACAAAACAGACTTCTATGACAACACAGACTAGTGTATCTTTAAAAAAAAAAGATATTTATTTGAGAGAGAGAGAGCATTAAGAGAGAGCACGAGTGGGGGGGGAGGAGGGGTACAGGCAGAGGGAGAAGCAGACCTCCCTCCCCCCCATGAGCAGGGAGCCCAGTGATCCAGGCTTGATCCCAGGACCCTGAGATCATGACCTGAACCAAAGGCAGATGCTTAACCGACTGAGCTACCCAGTTGCCCCCAAGTGTCTTCTTCTTCTTTTTTTAATAAAACAAGGAAGAAAACTCTTTGAGAAAAATGTTTTAATTAATATTAGCATTAAAAAGGAATAATTTTGCAAAAAAAATAAGAGCATTTCATACAAGTAGTACTACATCTGAATTATTTATACTACATATTTATATATATACACACACTTGCGTGGGCACACACATGCATAGGTAGAGTTCCCTAAGAAAGAGGATCTTAACATTTTTATGCATATTTACAAAGACTCGACCACCTCAGGATAAAAGAGGGAAACATGTATCACTGGAAAGTAACACAGTCGCTAGCAGCCTGCTCTCAGCAGCTTGGCATAACTGGAAGACACCATTGCTACATATTGGGGAGATGTACCACTAGAGTGCTGCTGCCGAGGACATTTCTTCAAAACATATTGAATTGCCCCAAGCTAGCAAGTTGTTTAATGGCATATTGAGTCCATATGTTAAAAAGTAGGGAATTATTTAGAAGAGTGCAAAGCTATAATTATCTTTTCTGTCAACAGCCAGCACATCGCAAATCATCTTCTCAAGGACACAAAATCTCCACACTCTGTAACTCAAACTCTAGCTTCTCTTTTTATTTTGATAAAGATGAACCTGAAATAACTCAGTATGATGTTTCAATAAAGTGTCCCCTCGATCACTTATGACATCATAATCTTAGAGGCTTATTAAAATGAAGATTCATAGGCCCATCTCAGACCCAGAGAACCAAAATCTCTGGAGTATTGAGTACAACTCAATATTCAATGAAGTTCAGAACTCCTTACATTTAAGCACATTGGGTGACTCTAAGGGCCCAGGAAATTTGAGAACCATTATTTGCAGGACACAGTCCAGATGGACACCTGAAGAAGAGAGTTTGGTTAAATTGTTGCTAAGTAGAATTCTCTATGCACATGCCTAACTTAAAATCTTTTCTATTATTCAAGTGATTGTGATTTTGCTATCAAAGGAAATAATGCCCAGGCCTTTCCCCTCCTCTTCATGTATTGTATTTACTACAGAATAAAGAGAAGCGTGGAGGGCTATGGCAGTTCTATTTGGAAAACATGGTTCCTATCCAATTTTGTAAGGGACAAACTTAATTGGCTCCTCTTGGTTATTTTTACTTTAACTTGCCTTTCAGTTTGAAAGGAACAGAGAACTACAGATTATTGGAATTTACATATACGTATATATGTAAAAAGAAATATAGGAATCTTTTATTAGCCATACCGCCACACCTCATGAAATTAGAACAATGCTTTCTACCTAAAAAATTTCATTTGTACCAGCAACTTGATAACCCAACAGCAGCTTTAGGGATTCAATTTTCTTCAGTTTCCCCACTATTATGAAGCAACTGGCAAGCAGACGGAGACACCTGTTTCCTACTCTAGAGATTTAAGAATACTATTTCATTTTCACTCTCTAACTTTGCTTTATTTGCTTCTGTCTCTGCTTCTATTGCTACCCCGCATTTTATAGGCACCTCATACTTTATACCTGAATCTTCTTGATATAGGTTTGATGGATCAGGTCGGTCTTCGTTGATATAAAAATCAATTAACGGAAAGTGAGACTACTCCAGAGTTCAGACCTTCCTTGTGTCCTGCTGCCTTTGCCTGAGATAGCTAGAAATGGTAATAATTTCACTAGAGAACTCATTACCAGAAAACCTTAAAGCAGATAACTTTGACTGCTTTCTTTGTCAGGGTGAGGTGGGGGATGGATTACATACTTAGAATGTTATTGGTTTAGGTTTGCCTATGAAAGGAGAGAGAGAGGGAGAAAGATTGAGACAGTAAAGGGGGAGGGAAGTAAAGGAGTGGGGGAAGGAGGTGGGGTATTTCTTCATTGTTAGAGATGCTGCTGCCCACCTAGGCAACTTATTCTATAAAAAATAATCCTTTACAAACAGTGTTGAGATGTAGTGATTTGTTAGTATCCAGCAGGTATGAGTTAATAATATTATTTAGCCTTCTATGTTAGGTACTTTGGGTTGTGAATGGCAAGTTTTTTCAGTGTTCCCTGTGGTTTAAAAGAGTGACTCTGGATGCTGTCACATCAAGCTCTTTGGAAATCTCAGCAACTACATAGCAGATTGCCAGTTTTCTCCATTAAATAGGTTGCTTCTGTCAAATGGCAACTATAGTCACAATAAGAAATGTTTGTATGGTTAGTATTTATTGTCTGAGCCTATAATTTCCTACTTGGTCTCTGGCTGTCTTTTACAACTTGGGGATATTTCTAAGTAAAAGCTACAAAGAAAAGAATCATGATTTTCGCAAAAGCCTGCATATAAATGCCTTATGTCTTAAATTCTGTAAGACTGGGCTGTGATTCCGGAATACACTGCTCAATTCTCCTGAACTGTATGTGGGAGAGAAGATCGTTATTAACATAGTTACATGATGGTACTTAGCTGAGTATTATTATTTTACTTCCCTTATGTCCAGGGACATTTTACCTGTTTATTAAATGTCTTACCCTGGAAAGAATGAGGTTGGGGTTATTATCAGCTTGCTAATAAACAAAGTGTACCTTTTCTATGTAGAGGTTGTTGTGAGAGATTCTCTGCTCTCCCATATAGAAAAAGAACTTTTCTATACTACTTATTGAAAATCCTTGCTTTCTTGTCATTTCCATTTAAGGAAAAGGGCTAAATTTTGTTCACAGTAATATATTTAAAGTCAATCAGAGTGCCTGCCACAAAATAGAGTCACAGATAGTCGTACTTAGAATAGATGGGTGAAAGAATGAATGAATTGGAGGGAATTTATTTTATTTTATTTTTTTCTGTCCGTCACAGAGTAGCTTACCACATGACTTCCCAAACTTGAATGTGCATGTGAATCACCTGGTTATCTGAAGTAGGGCCTGCCATTTTTAGTTTATAACCTAAATGATGAAAATAATTTTAGTACATGGAACCCATTTTGAGAAGCAAGGATGAAATTATTGTTGAAAGCAAGCAGTATATCCCCTTGTCCTGGATTTTTTAAATAAGACGAACAGTTTGTAATATTTGAAATGAATGCCAAGGTCCACTACATGACAATATATTTTATTTTTATATTTGCTAATTAAGAAATATAATGTAGTTAGCGGCTTTCCAATCAAGTCAGACTTTCAAATGTATTAACATTTTATTTTTTCAAAGCAACAAAATAATGCATATATGTATGCATCATAATATTTATTAATATGCATGCAATATACTCACTGCTTTAAATCCTTTTAAGCAGTTGTCCTCAAAGTGTAGTGTGTGGAACAGTGAGGATTTTTCATGAGAAACTAAGATGATTTTGCCACAAAAATATTTTCTTAAAAGCAAAGATGTCCTTTGCTTTCTCCATCGCATTGACATTTATAAGAGCAATAAATAGCTCCTTAGCATGAATCAAGGTAATGGCATCAATTATGCTAGTCATTGTATGTTTGACCACCATGTACTCACAGTAAAAATAATGCCAGTTTCACTGAAAGATGGCTATGATGAAACAGTTCAAATTATATTTTAATGTATTTTGACCTCAAATACATGCCTTTTTCATATACAATATGACAAAAGAGGAAGTATGCATATTGCACTTTTTCTGCATAATGAAACGCAATATTTGTTTCAAGGAAGGACACTTGTGCAGTTGTTTGTAAAACCAATTGCTGTTTTCATTGAACTCAATCTAACTTAAATGAATGACAAGCTATGACTTTTCTGATTTAGCTGTATAGCAGATTTTCTTGAAAATGAATGAAGTGAGTCTGTCATGTCAAGGTAATAACTGACAGTATTTGTTGCCAATTGTAGAATTTGAGCTTTTAAAGAAAATCAGATTTTGGAAAAATTGGATTTGCCACTGTGAGTTTGACAGCTTATTTGTACCTAACACTCTTCTGATGAGAAGAGTGGTGATATTAAAAAATGTGGTTTTTTGATATCGTATAATGAAATCTGTCAGCATTTGGAAGGTATGAATAATTTACCAAACCAATATTTTCCAAATGACCAATGCATTATATTAGAAAATCATACATGGTAAAAAAGCCTTTCACAAACAAGGAAGACCGATGGATTTTAATGTAACAAATACAAAGAGTTTGTTGATAGGGTTTTAGATTCCACATTGCAACTAATATTTTTTAAAAGTACCATTTGTTAAGAGATTTGGTATAGCATTCAATATACATAAGCTGGAGTTTCAGTATTCTCTGTTATATGATGCATTTTCAATTTGATGATTATAATTTTAGAAGTATTAAAAAATTAAAAAAACAAAAATATTAATTCATACACTGTTTCTCTGCTCCTTACTACCTTCTTTTCTCTGAAGTATGTCTTGACTTAGTAAAATGTTGGAGTCTTCTAGGCAATTCTTGCATTTATATAGATACATATATCTATAATCAGTAAAATAGACATATATCTGTAAAATATATATAATTTAAACTACTTTATGATGCATATTCATATAATTATATATATAATTGTACAATGTCTAGTGGTTAACTGCTCATATAATTATACTTGGTTTAATTTTCAGTCACTGTAAATTTGCAAATGTATGAGTGGGTGTTTATGTGTTTGGTTTTATGTTTATTACAATCACAAGCATATGGATAGATTCTGTAAAAATTATAAATATATATCTGAGAGTGTAATGAAAAATGAGCAGTTTATAAGAATTATTTTAAGACTAAGTCAATATTCCCACTAGTTAAGACTTTAATTTGCTCATTAATCTAGCTATATTATGTTTTAAATATCAAAACCATCCAAGTATTTGTTGTTGCTGTTGTTAAATTGAGTCAAATATAAAATATACATTGACTTTAAAAGTGTTCTGAAAATTTTCTTTTTTCCCAATATTCTCATGGGCCAGGTATTTTATAATAAAAATAAAACATTGGCATAAAATTTGTCAGTCATATATCTGAAAAAATATTAACCTCTTTGAATGTGAATTAAGTGTAATGACATTGCAATATAATTTATTTTTAAATTTTTAATATTATTATCATTGAAATCATTACAAGTGAGTTTGCAGAAAGCCTAAGGATTTAGATCCAAGATTATTTAAGCAAATGGATTGCAGTTTTGTATAATCTGTTTTGTGATAACAAAAGTCTGTAATTGGTCCACCAATGCAAAACAAGAGTGAAATAAAGGAATCATTTCTTCTTTGTTTTACTCTAGAATGGGGTCAGCAAACTTTTTCTATAAAATGTCAATATGGAAATGTGTTTGGCTTTGTGGCCCAGTCTATATTGTAACTATTCAACTTTGTTGCAGTATGAAAGCAGCCAAAGACAATAAATAAATGAATATGTGAGTCTGTGTTTCAGTACAAATGTATTTATACTCAGTAGCTGATTTGGCCCAGGAGGTTGTAGTTTTCTAAACCAAGCTGAAGAAAGATGATACAGCTTGTCACTGGGTCCCTGGTGCAAGGAAATATTTAAGAAGCACTTGGCTTACTGATAGTCATTGCTATTTTTAGCATTCTTGCTGTTTTAGAAGGCGAATTGAATGCATACTGTGTGCCAGGCACTGCCCCAGTGCACACAATATGGCAATCAATGATCTCAATGTCAATTTAAGGACATCAAAATATGCTTTCCTCAGAAAAGCAAATGTGATGGGAGCAACATGCAGACATGTGTGTTGTGTCCTAGCAAGGGATCCTAGAAAGGAAAATCATGAAGCCAGTAAGTCCATGGGGTGCCACAAGCTGAGTTTTGAAAGGAAAATACATTTTGCTTGTTTTGAAATAGGATTTAAGAAGCATACAAGTGAGAGGGTATTTATATTTGTTTATGTTACTCTTTCAAAGTGATAAATTTCATGAGTACTTTATGTTTTGAACTTACCTAAGATTTTTACCTTTAATTTTTTAACTGTCTTGTTTCCTATCCCCTTTATGATGTCAGCTCAGTAAGGGCAGCCACTTTGTTTTGTTGATTGTTGTATCCTCAGTCACTGTTGCAGAGGGTTTGGATTTCTGGTGATGGGTTTGGGGGTCTCATAAGTGAACTTCTTCTTTGCTAGAGTTCTCAACCAATTAGGAAAAGAAAAATGAACAAGTAGACGGGGCTTCTGTGAGTCTCCATGTCTTTGTTTATAGGTAACAGTGATCATCATAAATAACTTGTTTCATAGGGTTCTTATGAGGATTGAATGAGATAATACTTACAAAGCACTCACAGTAGTGCCCATTCTATCTACTCAGTAGGAGTCACCCATTACTATTAACAAGCTACAATAATATGTTTTAAGTAAATAAAATTGAATTAATGTGAAGTATCTCTCATGGTGTTTTAATCCAAAATAGATTAATATATATATATATGATAATATCTGAAATTAAGAAAACAGCAACACATTTAGGCTCTTACTGTGGTAATGGTAAATTTATTTCCCCTTGATGAGAATTATAAAGGAATCCAGAATCTATTTGTCTTCCATGTAAAATACTGGATTTTTTCCTCTCAAATGATTTACTGTGATACTGTAATAGCCTTAAAGTTCCACTTAAATAGTTTTTAATACTATTATCTTATTCAAAATAATGCTTACAATGAAAGATAAAACCTGTAAATATAGTCTCATACTCTTTTAATGGGAAATTCAATCTATTTACAATTATAAGGGAAAGTTGCATTTATCCATACATTGTGTACATTTGTTGTGCTACTGAAATAGCTTTTAATTTTCTATTTAATCATAAACTATGGAGAGAAAGAGTTGTTGTATCAGCTACTACAAAACCCTTTGTTCTGGATTGGTTCTTTCTTTGCCCCAAAGGATTCTCTTCCCATCTCACCTCTCCCCGCCCCCACCTTATGCTACCACAGATGGGCCAGTGTGGACTACATTAACTGGATCCCTTATCCAAAGGCAATCACTGACCAGAAGATCAGAGGGAAGGGTAAGAGTAAGGTTACAGTATGTATTCTTCTTCAAGGTGTCGCTGGATGATTTCAACCCTGATGAGGTCACAGATACTGTTAGAGAACTCCCTCTACACAGCCCTTTCTTTCTTCAAGTTCAAGTAAATATCCTTACATTACCCCTTCAGGCCTAGGGGGAGGCACCTGCTCTCCCCTTATATTAACCTCGGGATACTGCCCTATGCCATGTGGTTTTCTTACACCCCACCATGCCTTTGTATGTAATCCTTTTGTTAAATTCTCCTCATATTATCCCAATTTGAGAGACACGTACTTGTGCTTCTCAGGTCACTGATGGCATACTTTATGTTGCAAGTAAGTGAAAGAAGTTTTTGAGAGTAGACAATATTTCTTTGTCTTTACCCAGAAGCTTAGAGGCAGATAGGGGCCTAGAATTGAAGTGTTTCAGTTATACGTAACATGCTTAATTGCCTAAATTAGCAACTCTGGGGGAAAAAAGAAGAATGCATAGTTCTTCTTTATATCTCACACCATGTCTGTGCATGCACAGGCACGCACATGCACACGTGTGCATGTGGTCCCTGGAGGGTGGTGATTCAATGAGGGGCTCTGGCATTTGGTCACTGATTTAAATTCAGCCTTCACCACCTCTTGGCTGTAAAAGGCTGAAAAAGTAAGCCTCAGATTTCTTATTTGTAAGGTGGGTAAAACAAGATTACTTACTTCATAGAGATGTTATGGAGATGAATTGAGATAAATTTCTAAAGCATTTAGAAGAACTGATCCCACGTAGAAAGCATAAATCAATGCCTGCCATGACATCATTTTTACTCTAGTATTAGCAAATAATAGTAATATTATTTTGATAAAGTGAATTGACGTAGAATCAAGAGGATTTGTTTTATTCCCTTTTATTCCATTTTGTTGAATTTGTTTATTTATTTTATTTGAAATTGTTTATTTGAGCTCAGAGTATTAAATTCTTCAATCTTGAATTATTAAAGTTAAGTCCTTTACTGTTCTTAAAATGCCTGACATTTTGGGGTGCCTGGGTGGCTCAGTCATTAAGCGGCTGCTTTCAGCTCAGGTCATGATCCCAGCGTTCTGGGATCGAGTCCTGTGTTGGGCTCCCTGCTCGGGCGGGAACCTGCTTCTCTCTCTGCCTCCCACTTCTGCTGCTTGTGCTCTCTCTCTCTCTCTGTCAGATAAATGAATAAAATCTAAAAAAGAAAACACTGTCATTTTATGTACATTTTGAAGGAATGTGCAATCTTTCGGTTAAATGAAGAAGAAAGAAAACTTCATAAAAATTAACTAAAATTTATTTTTTTGTATTTGAAAACCTTATTATCTTATAATAGAATCATTTTATTTTTGGTTAGGAGCTGTGTTTTGGAAATTATGTAACTTTCCTGAGTCTACTTTAATTTTTAGACTATAAATGCAGTTCTTTATTTTATAGTCACAAAGATTTATGCAGTTAAGGAAAAGGGTAGTTTTGTGTGCTAAAATATTTAATGCAAATCTGTAAATTGGTCTTGAAATTGTTTCAAACAAACTCTTCTTTGATGAACCTATATCTTCACATACATAGTGGGAATGTAAATGGATTCAGCAACTATGGAAAATAGTATAGAGGTTCCTCAAAAAATTAAAAATTGAATCCACCAATCCCACTTCTGGGTATATATCTAAAGCAAATGAAAACAGGATATTGAAAAGATATCTGCATCTTTATTGCATTATTATTCACAGTAGCCAAGATATAGAAACAACCTAAGTGTCTGTCAGTGGAAGAATAAAGATATCATCTATATCTGTAGCTACATCTACATATCTAAATCTATTTCCACACACAATGGAATATTATTCAACCATGAGAAAAACGGAAATCCTGCCATTTGCAACAACATGGATGGATCTTGAGGCATTATGGTAAGTAAAATAAGTCAGACAGAGAAAGAGAAAAACTGTATTATATCACTTATAAGTGCAAAAGCCAAACTCATGGAAGCAGAACAGAAAAGTGTCTACAGGGGCGCCTGGGTGGCACAGCGGTTGAGCGTCTGCCTTCGGCTCAGGGCGTGATCTCGGCATTACGGGATCGAGTCCCACATCAGGCTCTTCCGCTATGAGGCTATGAGCCTGCTTCTTCCTCTCCCACTCCCCCTGCTTGTGTTCCCTCTCTCGCTGCCTGTCTCTCTCTCTGTCATATAAATAAATAAAATCTTTAAAAAAAAAAAAAAAGAAAAGAAAAGTGTCTACAGGGACTGGGTGGTGGGGGGTTTGGAGAGATATTGTTAAAGGATATAAACTTTCAACTAGGGAATGAATAAGTTCTGGAGATCTAATGTACAGAATAGTGATTAAAGTCAATGATACTCTATTATATACTTTAAGGTTGCTAAGAAACTAGATTTTAAATGTTCTCATCACATAAAAGAAATAGTAATTTTGTGGTGTGATAGAGGTGTTAGCTAATGCTTCAGTGGTAATCATGTTGCAAATATAAATGTATCAAATCAAAGAATTATACACCTTAAACTTACCCAATGTTATATGTCGATTATAACTTAATAAAATAATAATCTTTTTTCTTGAAAAAAACAATTCCATTGATTAACTTTAATAAAGAAAAATAGAAAAGAGAATGGAAATGAAGAAGTTAAATAGAAATAACCTTTATGATATCAAGACCCTAAGTTTATGCAAACTCAGTCCTCCCTTTTAATAACATTTAGGCAGATATGTAGCTAGCTAGATATCTAGGATGGTAGTTTCCTTTAGTCGTAACCCTAAACAATAAAAAAGCTAACAGTATGAATTTCCTCATTCACCTGACTATGTCACTTAAACCTCATGGTGCTCATTGAAAATGTACTTATGGCACAAGAAAAATCTCCTAATCTTAAATATGCTTTATAATCTTTGTTCTCTCTGGCATATATTGACAATTTTTGTAATCTTTACATGGCTTCTAGATGAGATTCAAATGTTTGAACCTGTTTGAAATTATGCCACAACAAATATTACCTGTAAAACAGTTGTGTGCAAAAATGGAAGAAACACAGGTGTTTGCTATGTGAATTTATGTATTGAATTTTTGCAAAACCCACATCCAATCCCATTTTGAATTTACTACAGAAGCAAATCTCTGTTGTTCATTGAGAAGCTCTTAGAGTGAAGATGAGAGTGACCAATGTGTTGAGTAAAACATAGACATTCAAATAAAAATGTAAGAGAGAATTCAAGCCCCCTCCTGTGTTTAATTATTTTCCTATTTCTTCCAGCATTCATTGACTTGCACCTCTAGTCACATTGAGGCCCATATACATTTCAGAGATGATGTCTTAATGTCTCTCATTGCAGCAGAAAGAGGGTGTTATATTTGCCCCCCAAAAATCAAGTGCTATTGTATTTGATCTGATTTATCAGTGTCCATTTTGTACTTTCCTTTTTGATTCTGCACTTAAAATAGTGTGAATTTAGGTCACAATCACACAGGTGGTAATATTAACAGATTATTGGAAGTTATTAATGACTACTTACATTTTCAAACTGAATATGTAGGTGCGCCATAGTGTCCTCAATGCTGACTTCTGTTGTTGCTACATTCTTGCCTTATTCTGTTCATTGAAGCAGCACACTTATTTAATTATATAAAGCAGCTGTTGTACAAGGGCTGCAGCTGTTTTGCATAATGTTTATTTACATCACCATAATGTCACTTAAGAGGCCATTCTGATTCCATTTTTAAGGCCAATCCCATATTCTTTTGTAGATTTTGTAGGCAATGAACTTCTTTGTCAGAGCCTGAAGTGACAGAGTAAACCAAATATAATCATGATATGCTTCTCTGATTTTATGTTTCATGAGTTATGAATAGAAGTGTATAATTTCTTTTCCACTTTACTTAGTAATAACTTACTTGAGAAAGTATGTGTAAAACATTAGTACAATACTACATTTCAGCATTTATGTTGGAACACAAAGTTTATATATTTCTTTTGATTTCTCTTTGCTCTTTCCTTTTTTTCCCTCCTTGTTTGACATGCCTTTTGTGTGGGTTACCCCCAACTTTCAGATTTGGATGAAACACTCAGCTTCTTGTTTGAGAGGTTACTGATGGGCCAACTGATTCTTCTGGAAGTGTGAGCAAGTTAGTCCCCTGTGGGATGAACCTTAACAAATGAGAAGCAGGGTCTGGGCAAAATCATCTCCCCTCTCTCTCCTTGAGTACTTCATGGGGCAATTCCTCCTTCCTCACTCTAATAAGGAAGATGCTGTGTTGTGAGCTGTACAACAGAGATCTCCAGGTAGCAAGAATCTCTGGGAAGCCTGTGGTCGTGAGCTGGGGAGTAACTGAGTTCCAACAAACTGGGAGCAACAAGCCTGCTGACAATCAGTTGAGTGAGTGAGCCTAGAAGCTGATCTTTCCCCAGTTGAACCTTGAGATGTCAGCAGCTCAGTGGACCCCTTATTTAAATCCTGTGACAGACCTTGAAGCAGAGAGCCTAATTAATGCATTCTCTAGTTCTTGACCTACAGAAACTGTGGGATAATAAGTGTTATCATCTTAAGCTGCTAAGTGTTGTTTACACAATGATATTTACTAAAGTTCTAGTGTTCCTTTTGCAGACTGCATCCTGCAGCCATCCACTTAACAAAGCCTTTGTCAACCAGGAAGTTCCTATAACTACATAGGCTCTTAAGTGACTTCTTCCCTTGGTCCTAAAACTATGCCCCATTATATGGACCTAACTTGTGTTTTGGAGCCCCACCTATCTATGGGGAAAAGTCTTCTTTCTGTGGACACCAACAGAGATTTCTCACCTAAGCATGTATCTTTGTGGATAATACAAGCATGGGAATGGGATGTGCTGAGCTACTTTTGTGTATGAGTTTCACTCTAATAAAGCAAATTTCTGTTTATGCTGTACAGGTCCATTTGTGTGGAGGCTCAGTTTTCATCACACCCTGTGTGATGGTTAATTTTATATATCTAATCCATTCAGCATAGTTTATTATTATTATTATTATTATTATTATTATTATTATTATTAAGCTAATTTTATGTTAGAGTTCAATGGCATGTATTGATTTGCAGGATGGATATTCTATACCATTGATATATTTCTTTATCACTGTGAAATCCAAACCATTTTAATTATTACATATTTATGGTAAATTTTAATATCTACCAGGGCTCTTTCTTCTCATTTTCTTTCTGTTTGATAGAAGTATCTTGATTATTAATAGACCATTTCTATTCTATAAAAATTTAGAAATAATATTATTATGTTCATTAAAACCTTAATTGAGTTTCATTAAAAATGTACAGAGCTAAGTTGAAAAAAAAATTATGGCATTTAATCTTTTTATCCAGAAACATAGGGCATCTCATTGGTAATGACTTTCAAATATTTATGTTCCCACATATATTTGTTTTTAGATGCCTTCAGATCATTTATTTTTATGAAATATGTTTGAACAATTGGTTTCTCTTATAAAACATGTGGTCATATTTCATACATGGATCTAAGCCTAGCCACCTTGCTGATGTTGAGAGACACTTCTCTGTAGGTTTCTCACAAGGCTGTATGTCTTCTTAGCAGAGACATTGATTGGTTTTGTTCTGAACTATCTTCTTAAGAATCTCTGGATATTGATCAGACTTGTAAGATAGAGTAAGTGTCTTCTGCTTGGACATAGGATAAATGCTTTGCTATAATAAAACTAATAAAAACTTTGGATAATATAACTAACGACTCCTTACAAAGCAAATGTTGTATACGTGTTCTACTAGTCCCATTTAAGACTGGGAATTTCTAAGTTTGCAGTTTCTCAGCTATGACACAAACCCATATATGCTTGAAAAGAATGAAGTGTGGTTGTTTGGTTTTTTTGTGGTTCTTGCTGATAGTCTTTATATATGTCTGTTAGGTAAAGTTTATAATTATGCTGCCAACTTTTCTATGCTTAAGTGATTTGTTTTTACTATCTGATCTATCAATCACTGGCAAGGATTATATTGAAAATTTTCACAGCGTTGTGGATTTGCCTTTTTGCATTAAAATTTATCAACTTCTATGGTTTATATAATGAAGTTACATTGGTGAATTGAACAATATATCATCACGAAGTGACCCATAAGTAGTATTGAATATTAATATACCTATACTACTTCCTCTTTGGTGGTAGTGTTTCAATGATTTATTTTTGCTCATTTTTTATTGCAAATTGTTTTTATTTGGCTTTGTTTTTAGCTTTGCTTTTTGCTGGCAGCTTATTATTGGTTTTACTTTTTAGTTTAGCTCAATATTCCTTTTTCGACAGAAGTATTGATTCTATTTACATCTTGTATGATTTTTTTGATAAATTTAGGTTTAAATCTATAGCCTTATTTTCTTCTTGACAATTGTCCTACTTATATTATCTTTCTTTCCCTCTCCTTTCTTTCCTGATTTGGGATTTTTTTAAATTAGTTTTTTATTAGTTTATTTGATCACTTGCCTTACTAGTTTTATTGGAAACTTATTATTTATTGTAAGTTTAATTTCAAAAATACTTCACTAGAAGCTTGAAAAGGTTACCCTGTAGCTAATATCTGGACTATATTAAAAGCAGTTCTTTTTCTATGGTAATTTGTTTTTGCCTTTATTTATTAACTGTGTTTTCCAATTGTATATTAATATTGTGAGATGCAGAAAGCAGGGAAGTAAAGTTACATAGAAACATAGTTACATGATTAAGTGAAAATAAAATGATTTATATTCCACAAACTAGTCAGAATTAGAATTCATTGAAGTTTAATTTGATCTCAGTGCAAGAAAATATTTCTGTCAAGTAAAGTCATCCCAGAGTAGAATAGAGTTCCTTTTCATGAAATCAGCTCTGCTTCATGAACTGCTTAACCATTTTAGTTGTGGTGAATGCTCTCAAGGACACTCGAGATGCAGGGGATTTCTCATTCCTCTTATTCTCATTGACATCACATCCAAACCAATTGGTGAATATTTGCACTTGGAAAGTGAAAGAAATAAGTGGCCTCATTGGACCTGATGGAACAATCATTTTTAGTCAACTACTAGTCACTCTGAAATAGGAAGAGTTTTGTTTGTTTGCTTGTTTTTTGTTTCTGTTTTTTTAGCTTTTATTTGAATTCCAGTTAGTTAACATACAGTGTAATGTTAGTTTCAGGTGTACAGAGTAGTGATTTATAGCTCCATGCGACACCTGGTGCTCATCCCAACTGCCCTCCTTAATCCCCATCACCTATTTAACCCATCCCCCCACCCACCTCCCCTCTGGGAACCATCGGTTTGTTCTGTGTAATTAAGAGTCTTTTCTTGGGGGGCATCTGGGTGGCTCAGTCGATTAAGAATGAGGCTTGGGTCATGATGCCAGGGTCCTGGGCTCGAGCCCCCATAGGGCTTCCTGCTCAGCAGGGAGCCTGCTTCTCCCTCTGCCTGTCACTCTGCCTACTTGTGCTCTCTCTGTCTGTCAAATAAATAAATAAATAAATCTTGGGTGGGGGGAAGAATCTTTTGTTGGATTTCCTCCCTCTCTTTTTTTTCCTCCCTTTATTCATTTGTTTTGTTTCTTAAATTCCACATATGAATGAAATCATATGGTATTTGTCTTTCTCTGACTGACTTATTTCCCTTAGCATTATACTGGCTAGCTCCAACCACGTCATTGCAAATGGCAAGATTTTATCCTTTTTTATAGCTGAGTAGTTTATACCACATCATCTTTGTCAGTTCATCAGTTGATGGACACTTGGGCTGTTTCCATAATTTGGCTATTATAGATAACGCTGCCATGAACATCGAGGTACATGTATACCTTTGAATTAGTATTTTCTGTATTCTTTGTTGTTGTTTTTTTTTTTTTTTTATTAATCCTTCTATGTTAATAAAGTTGGTGTTTGACTCAGGACATATTTTACACTCCTAAGACTTTCAACATCATTCCAGCTTCCAATTTTACTTGCCTTCCAGCTTCTTTAACTTCTGCCTCATTTATGTTGTCAAATTATCCTTCATAAGAGTGGTACTAATAATTCTCTTACCCCTAGGAGTCTATGATGACATTAGTTAGAACTTTTAAAAATATGTATTTTAAAATAATCAGAAGTTTAATTTTAAGTTTCATGACACAACTCTTTGTCCTCAATTTATGAGTATCTGAGTGAAAAGAAATGACTGCTCTTCATCAAAGTGGAACAAATTTTAGGGTATTAATATGAATTACATAATAGTGAATCCTTTCAAAATATGCCAAAATGTACTTCATTTGCATATCAGCGTGATCATTTTTATTTTAAATGTCCTCAACCTAGATTAAAGAAGATTAAAAGTAACCTTATCTTTCTAAATTTCTGTATTTTATTTAAATTTATTTTCATTGATTTTCTCAGTTCCAAATAGTTGATTGTCATTTGAGATAAATCAAATTATTGAAACTACTAGAAAGCTGCCCCTCCTGCCAATTCTAGTCTCTTTTGAAGGGTAGAATAAAATAAAAAAGAACTGAATTCCCGTGGCTTTCTGCTAACTGTAGCCATTTGACTTCATTTGTGATTTTAGGCAAATCTTAACATAGTTTAACAAAAATTTCATATTCTATTCTTTACAATTCTATAAAATTCTTTTGAGAGTTATTAAAATAACAAAAACTCATTAGATTGTTCTTCCTATAGGTTTGATTATCCTTACATTAAAGGTAACAGGATTCTAGTGAGGTAACTTCTGAAAAAAATATTTAGCTCGAGTTGAAGTAGTATATGTCCATAGATGCCAAAAAGTTTGGCTATTTTTCTTTTTCTTTCTTTCTTTTTTTTTTTTTTTCCATAGGTGGGTGTATAAATCAGTAACAGCTTTTTATTTTTTTAATTTTGTAGTAATTTTTATTATGTTAGTCACCATACAGTATATCCTTAGTTTTTGATATAATGTTCCATGATTCATTATTTGCGTATAACACCCCGTGCACCATGCAATATGTGCCTCCTTAATACCCATCACAGGCCTATCCCAGTCTCCCACCCCCCTCCCCTCTGAAGCCCTCGGTTTGTTTCCCAGAGTCCACATCTCTCATGGTTCATTCCCCCTTCTGTTTACCCCCTCTTCATTCTTCCCTTCCTTCTCCTACTGATCTTCCTATTTCTTATGTTCCATAAATGAGTGAAACCATATGATAATTGTCTTTATCTGCTTTGCTTATTTCACTTAGCATAATCTCCTCCAGTCCTGTCACTACCTGGGTCCTGGTCAATAATTTGGGTTCTGGGCATCCCCGTAACCTCTCCTCATCAGAATGTCGAGGAGGAGAAATCCCCCCCGACAAAGAAAAGATACAGAGTCTGTGGCCTCTGCCACAGAACTGATGGATATGGATATAACCAAATTGTCAGAAATGGAGTTCAGAGTAACAATGGTCAAGATGATGTGTAGGCTTGAAAAAGATATTAACGAAAATATTAACGAGAATATAGAATCTCTAAGGGCAGAAATGAGAGAGAATCTGGCAGAAATTAAAAATGCTATGAATCAGTTGCAGTCTAAACTAGACGCTCTGACAGCCAGGGTAAATGAGGCAAAGGAGGATGGGATGGTAGAAGAGAAAGTTAAACAGAAACTTGGCTCAAAAAAATCCAATCTCAAGACTGTAGATTATGGGAGATGAAACATTCCAATGTCAGAATTGTTGGAGAAAGAGAGAGGTCTAGAAGAGATATTTGAACAAATTGTAGCTGATAACTTCTCTACTCTAGCAAAGGAAACAAGCATTCGCGTCCAAGAGGCAGAGAGAACCCCTCCCAAGGTCAATGAGAACAGACCTACACCACATCACGTCATAGTGCAATTCGCAAATATTAGATCCAAGGATACAGTATTGAAAGCGGCCAGGGGGAAGAAAATCCTTACGTACAGAGGGGAAAATATCAGAATTACGTCAGACCTGTCTACAGAGACCTGGCAGGCCAGGAAGGATTGGCAGGAGATTTTCAAAGCTCTATTTTTCAAAAAAACATTTTATAATTGCTTCTATTGTGCACTTATGTTTAGACATGTATTTATGCTATATCATAATATACATTATAATATAAGCTGGCTACTGCATTAAGGTTATCTAAAATTATGGTAATAATAAAAAAGTAATTTTATCCGTCCAAGAAGAAAATTCGAGAATAGTGACCATTCATATTAAATTTATATCAACTTTATAGGTCTTTTGTCACTGTGACATTTATGAAGCTGTTAACTTTTAACTGCCTGGAGGTTATAATGTACTTGATGTGACCCTCATATGCTAAGTCAAGACCATACAAGTTTCACTGATCATATGCCATTCAGAAATACTAATTTAGTTTCCTATATTTTTAGTGGAAGTCTATGAAAAAGGATTACCATTTAATATCTTAGAAAAAAGTTTCTAAATAAAAATGTACCTAAATAATATAACTGAAATGCCAAATTTGATAGTATCACTGATGTGCAAATAATAGTGCATCATGAGACTTATTTTAAAACATTAAAGTAGCATTTAATAAAATTTGATTTTCCAAAATGAAATTAAATTGTTTGTATTTTTGGCACATAAAAATTAAATGGAAACGCAAATCACGACTCAACTTTACATATTGTCTTGACGATCATCAAAAAGTGCCACCAAAGGTAACATATTGATCTAAAAAATGTGGAAATGCACTAAGGTTTTAACATTAGACACATAACAGTGCTATTAATTTGATTGACCTTTTGTGCATTAATTTATCTTATTAATGGTAGTTGCAAAGAGTCATTTTTAAAATCAGCAATAGGACACCTATCTTTTCTCAAAAATTTACTTAATTTCTGATCTGGAGATTTCATTAATCTTAAAAATTTTTTCTCCTCTTTTACCAAAAGGATGTTTACCACTTCTTAAGTAACCATTATAAGGTTTAACACTCTTGTTCTTTTTTCTTGTTCTCTCTCTCTGTCTCTCCTGGTCTGGTGCATGTAGTACAGAGGTAATATGATATTCTGCTGTGGTAAATAGCTTCTCAATTACAAATAAAAATTATAATTTTGTTTAATCCCCATATTTCTTCTGAATGATATCTTTGCAAGCTCATAAAACATTTCAGAGAGATGGAAAGATAGTCAAAGGTTCATGAATATCAGTTTTTTATGTATAGATTAAAGGTTCCCAAACTTTAGCATACATCAGAATAACCTATAAGGGTTATTTAGATATAGATTGCTGAGAAATTACTGAAGGAGGTCAGAGGTGGGGGTCCAAGAATTTGATTGTCAATGCTGATGTTGCTAGATGCGGGAAAATAATTTGAGACTTACTGTAAAACAAATACAGTATTGTGCCTTAGCTCTATTTCATGAACTAGGAAATGCAATATTTACAAATGAAGAAATGTTTGACCCAATGCACCGATATGTCAGTAAGACTTTCTGGACCTATTTCCCCTTCGGTGGGGGGTGGGGGGGTGGGGGGGGAGTAAAACGTAAACGGATATGACAGTGATTGATTTATTGCCTTTCAGCTCTACATCCACCCTTCTTTGCTTTGTTTTCTGATACTACAGCAGGAACCTACAAATCTAGTTTTCCTTCCTTCAGTGTAGTAACCTGGGGATGAGTATGCAGAGATCCTGCGAGCATTACCCCATGGCCTTCAGTGAATGCTTTTGCAGCACGCTAGGGTTTCCCTCTGTATCTGGCAGCTGCTTCCACAGTTGTTCCAGCCACAGTCTTAGGATGCTATCTCCCCACTGTAGGGCACTCCTACTGAATCTCATCCGTGCACTAACTTCCACTTACCAAACCATTTGGCAAGTTCCCGGGCCACTGGCCGACTTTGTGCTCCATGGCGAATCCTTCACTGAAGAGGTCTAACTACCTACCAGCCTGACCTGCCCTCTTTTGTAAGTCCTTAGTGCCTACCGTGTCCACAGGTTCCTCAGCTTCGACTGTTACTTGCTTTACAGTAGTTGCTGCTTCTGGTCTTGTTAGAATTTTCTTTTACCACTCTTATGAGTAAATAACCTTTTTCGTTAGTTAACAGTTCAATCTTATTAAATTTCCCTCTTCAGTTGATTGCAGTAGTTAAGCTCCTGACTAGAACCTGATATATCTTGAATATATTTAAATGAAAGCTTTTTTAATTTCCCCATAGATGAAGTCCTTTTTCTTGTTTCACCAATGAGCCTCCTTGTTGAGACTTTTGTGAACATGAAGAATGAATAAACTAAACCAGTTTAGGAATAATTATTTTAAAATAATAGTATAGATGGCGAATGGAGGACCATATCTTCAAAAAATGTTGAGATTTCATTGAAGTTTTTCATTCTTCAGAGGACTTGTCCGATATACATGAACATTTTATCTTTTTGTTGTGGCAGTTAAGAAGTTCTCTCTCATGTCCAATTCAACCTTTCTGTATCTTGCTTTGTGGTGAGACTCTCTTAACATTTCTTCTTTGTCATCTGACTCTCTGTTGAGCTCCGCCGTAAGTGTGTGCTGGAGGGAGATTCCAAGACTGGAAAAAGAATGAACTCATTCTTTCCTATTTTGTTTCCTGTGTGCTTGCTGTCTGCTTCTTCCTTCTTTCCTTTCTGTTAGAATCACGTGTTTCTTCATCCCAACAGCACCAGTTCATTCCCATGCATTTTTCCCCTGTCAAATCCTGAAGCATGGAACCCTCTCTGAGACACCCACTTGCTCCTGAGACCCCCTCCTCCAAGTCAGAGGCACACACATCAGCCAAGCAGCCCCTGCTTATCAGAGGTCTGAGTTTCGGCTCCGTGGGCCTCTTTGCCGAATATCTAGATTGAATGGTACTTTCCTCTTTCCTGTGTTCCTCCAAACCTAGGGGTGGTAGATGCCCTCCTGGAATTTTTTTTTTTTTTTCAGTGATAACTTGGGTGTTTTGTTTTGTTTAGTTTTGTTTTCTTCCCTCTCTTATCTGGTTAACAGTTTGATACCTACCTAGCAATCCCTTACATTAATTTTGTTGTTTTTGGTGGTGGTGGTGGTCTTGTTCTTGTTGTTCTTGTTGAAGTAGCTGGTGTCATTTTTGTCTTTTAACAGGACCTTGAAAGTAACAGAAATTGGTACCAAGAGTCCGAAAGTAACAGAAATTGGTACCAAGAGTCAGACTCTAAAAGATAATGTGTTGAATTGGGTTTGGTTTTATCCTTGTGCTTGAATAGAGCGCTGATTCCCTTGCAAATTGGAGATGGAAACCTAGTAATCTATGACATAAGGTGGTATTAGGATTAATCCAATTTAACCTATTGCTGATTGTGATGAAATCTCTACTGAAACCAGTGCCTTGGGGAACCAGGCAGCTACTGTGTTTGACTGTTAGGACAGTAACAGTGACTACAGCCACTATCATGTGGGGTGTATTCTTTTCAGTGCACCAAAGTACTTACAGAAAGAACATGTCAAGCTTGAGTTGTTTAAACTCTCACCTCAAATCACAGTCAAGAAACAGAGTATATCTGTGATATTCTAAAAGATACCTTTATTTTCATGTAGCCACTAGACCAAATCCTACTGAACACTTTTTAAAATGTAATTTTACTTGTTGCAGAATTAAAACATAACTTTAATCTCTCATCAAGTATCATAAAATGTAGTGCATTTTTTTAGTAAGAAGTGTGACCCTAAAATTTTGAATTAAGACATTTGGTTGTAAGCAGCTTTCCTTCTCACATACATGCATGTTCATACTTCCTTTGCTCAGAAACACAGTAAGAATGACACATAGGGATATTCCTTTTCAAATAAATCCCCATTCTCCTTAAAATTTACCCGGAATATTCCTTGTTCCCATTAGGCTTCTTACTAGGGTTATACCCTAGTATTTTCTAGCAGAGCGAGTAAATGTCTGAATAAAGAAGAAATGTTTTATATACCAAAATAATTCAAAGATTTTGCTAATTCGTATTGGCAGAATCCTGAGGAATATGTGTACGAATGTATATCAAAGGGGATATACTGGGTAAGATTGACTATAACATCGGATTTGACTGAATTTATAAATATAGATGCACTTACTAGAATTTCTGGATTTACTGTGTGTGCTCATTCAGCTGTAAATGGCCCTAACAGCTTACTTGTTTGGTTGACTCAAATTTGCACTCAACGGAGACCTAGGCTTAATGAAATTGGTATGCTAGAATGCTTCCTGACCTAATGTAGATGATGGAATCCAAAGGCTTAAGGAGATGGGAGTGCTGGAGTGGGTTTATTATGTGCGACCTACACACATACTTCATTCCATACATCCTGAGAATCATTAGTGAGGCAAGTAGCAGTCTCCTTCACAAGGACTGAGGGGGCTCTGCTGTGTTGTCTGGGACACGACAGTGGGACATGTTGAAGATAACCATCACATGGTGATAATAAAAATAGACCAAGTTTTGGTTGGTTGTATTATGGTTTTTAAATTCTCTGTCAACAATGCATTACCCTAATTGCCTACACTGGTAGTAAACCACTCTCACTATCTCACTCTTAGATGCCATTGCTAATGCAAAAAGATGAATGTATATCCAGGTAAATGCAAGGAAATGAGACTCTTCACAGGGTAAATTATGAAGGTATTTTTTTAAATATTAAAATGTATTTTTCTTCCATGGTAAGCCAGGATTCATTTGAACATTATTTTCTATTGGAAAAGCTTTTGGCAGTCACTTCCAAAAGGAATTTTCTTTGTATTTTTCACTCTTCTCATTTATTGATGAATTAAGTGAAAAGGGCTTTTGCACTGTTCACTTGAGATTACATGGTAAGTGCAAAATTTAAGTGATATTTCTTAGTAACATTGAACCAGAAAACAACACAAAAATGTGAGGCATCCATTTACTGCCATACCTAACATACTTCGCAATATTATTAGCATAATTGTGATTTAAATAACCGCTGGATCTGTTCTAATCACCCAGGACTCCACCATATAGCCTTTAACATATAACATGGCTCAAATAGTATGCTGAAATCATGGATCAATTAAAGTGATGTGTTGCTATGTATATAATATACTAATTACTATGGTGTTAATGTAAGATATAAAATACAGCTTAAATTCTGTTATCTTAAATTCATTAAATTCTATTATCAGACAAAACTCGTTTCCAATTTTGAGTTTTATCTTTAATAAAACAAATATTTATAATTGCTTTGATTTTAAATAAAATAATATACTTAAGCATTTAAATATCTTAGAAAATAGAAAAATAGAAGCCCAAAATAAGAAGCCCAGTATTTCATATAAGCTTATAAGAGCTCAAATCATTGTGTATTATCTAGATGCTTACTATTGGTTTTCTCAATGATAAATTTTTCATTTGGAAAAGTTATAAATACAGGATGAGTTAATATTATCATATTGAGCTCTCAATTATTTTCAGGCTTTTTATATTTGAATTTGTTTCCAATTATACAGAACAAACAGTTTCTGGAAATAATACTTATGGAAAACTATGGTACACAACTTATTGCATATAAATGTCTATATTGGAGCATTGTCGTATTCTCATCAGGTACAACTCAGTGTAAAATAACTTAGCAGCCTCCCTAACCTTCTGATTTTATGAAGAAATAGTGTTTTCAAGACCTTGCAGTAACAAGCAAGGACAATATGCTGAAAGGAGAAGAATAAAAGTATATAAATTGAGTTGCAGATTTGATCCCCATAAATCATTTATACAATTTAGTGCTTAGTCAAAATAGCTACATTTATTCTAAAGAAATAACATTCACATTTCACTTTTAATAATGTTCAAAGATAGTCTTCAAAGGTGTGCAAAAATGAAACAGAGCAAAAAACTTTAAAGGATTTAATTAGAAATTCTCTGCAACATGTATACATATTTGACATAATAAAATTGATTTCCTCGTGCTTCAAAGTTCCCTACATTCATTTTCTGAACACTTTGACTTTGTACGTTATAACCTGCCAGTTTAAAGGTTTTGAACTAGGTCTTAATGTCTGTGCAAATTTCAGAAGCATATATTTAGATATAGCTCTAGTTATTTTTAATAGCTTATAGCTCATCTAAATATAATTGGTCTCTGATTGACTAGAAAATTGGATTAGCTCAGTATAGTCTACGAAAATTATTGTGCAGAAATTAAATGAAGTTCTTTGGGTTTGAACAATTTTTGTATTTTAAAACTCTTTGGCTTATGGTTGTCAATTTATTGGGAAAGAATTTTCAATTTAACCAACTCAGTGTAGATTTCTTCAGTCTTGTCTGTCAACAGCAACCATTTTCATAAACATATGCTATAAGTTTCCCTGCAATTCAGGATTAATCCAATGTAGTGGACCCTGAATCAGTTTCTTAAAATTTCCTTCAACCACAGGTATCTGAAAATATAAAGAGGCTTCTACATTTCTTTGTTGACTAGTAATATCCCAGTTCTAGGGCCTGTCTGGGCAGCTAGTCATCCCTAATTTTGTGAGTCAGGTAATTTTTAAAATATATTAAGCAACTTAGAAATATTTGTTTCAAATTTTAAATATCTTGCATTTTTTTCTTTATGTTCTTAAAGCAAAACCCACAATTATGGGGATATTAGGTAATCCATCTCATTAATTTGTATAATGGGTAAATATGGACACTGAAATACACTTGTAGTTTCTGTGTTCTGATATCTGGTAGGTTTTTACCTTAATTTCTGAAAGAGTATAATTCAGTATTCATCAAGTAATTTGCATTAAATAAAATAGCTATTGGCAAAACTGCAAATGAAATAAATTGTATGTAATATATGTCTCTAATTGGTACCGTTAAAATGATATGGAAAGACCTGGATAAAATAAAGAAAAAAAATAAGTAGCCCAAATATTTAAATATTTAAGTTGTTTTTATGATTGATTTTTTTTATTTAGTTTCTCACATCGCGTCACATAACATCAATATCCTATAGAGTAAATTCTTCTTTGATAAAATAGCTTAATATATTTTGCCATTTCTTAATAATTCTGGCATGCATATTTATAAGAAAACGTACATAAAATCTCAATCTTTGTAAAATCAGATAAGGAATCTAGAATTTTTTATCAATATATCAACATTATTCAGGGTAGGCATAAAAAAGTTTTATTTATTCATTCTTGTTTCAAATTTCTATCAGTATCCTTTGGAATATACTTAGGGAATTTGCTAATGACATTGAATTCAGACTGAGTCACAGCCAGTATTAATTTCAATTTCAAGTGACCTTAATGTTACATTAAAAAACAGAATAATTAAAATTAATAAGAACATGAGAAAGATATCACACCTGAGCAGAAAAATAATAAACTGCAGAAATATAACATCATGTATTAAAATCAGCAATTTGTCGGAAAAAAAAAGAGCAAGAGGATTTATGAACTGAGTAGCTAACTGGTTTTAGTTGCCCATTTAAAAATCGTGAAAATGGAATTCATGAAAATGTCAGTATCGAGATATTGACTTTCAGACTCAATAACTGACAAGTTAATTATTTAAAGAATGCCTTTGAATATATTATTTCATACAGTGCTTATAACAATCCTATGAACTTTATAAAGCCAGTGTTATGCCTGCATTTTCTGTTAAGGAATCTCAGAATACCTGAGGAATCCTCAGGTATTACATACTAATTCAGTGGAGCCAAGGCTGGAGCTCTGTCCTTTGGACCCTGAGGAATGAAGGTTTACTGCTTCTAAGGAGCATATACCCAGCAGAACGAGTTTCTTCAGGATTTCATAAATAAAAAGATAAAATCATTTAAGAAAGAAATGAAAGCTATCACAAAAATGATTGAAATGTTGGAAATTCGTATCAGTATGAAAGTGTTCAAGAGCTCTATCATGGAGAAGAAAAGAGTATGGAGCAATTTATTGTTCACATTAGTACAAGTGTCTTTCAAACCCGTTAGGAAACATGTATCTTTATTGAGATTCTAAATTTATTTTTTGCTCTTATTCCAAAATTTGGTGATTGCTTTTCTATTTATTTACTCTCTTTAACATATTGTAGAAATAAGGCTGCATTCTAAGAATGAAATTTAGCAACAAAACTAAAATGAAACTGATTATGTTTAGTGAACAGTAAGTGTAAGATTGGCTGGTAGGCTACCTTACTTAAGGATGAAACTCAAAGCTAAGATGTAAGGCTGAGTCAAAAACGTTGGGTATTGCTACTAATGCATTTCTTTAAATAAAATCATATTTAGCCTGTAAGCTCTATAACACAGATCCTAATCAAAGGAGTTGGATCCTTGGTTAAATCAGGCTTTTACTTGATTTCTCCTTTTCTGATCCATTCACTTTAGTATTCTTAATTCTGTCTCCGTGGCTAACAAGGAAGGGCTATGGCCTTTTCTCTCTCAATATTGAGAGTGAACTCTTGAAACTACCACAGTTAGAGGTGAGGAAAGAGATCATCACATTGTTGGTTTTCCTAACCCCAGCACAATTAAAGGAGTAAAAAGTGGCAGTTTTGATGGTATCTCATAGAATGCCAACATAGTTCTGACACTTAGAACTTTTAGTTGAGTGAAAAACAGGGTTGATTGAATTCTCTTAAGTGGTTCTCCAATTGATCTGAAAGATTGAAAACGGCTTCTACAAAAAGGAGCAGCTTTCAGAATTGATAAATCTGGCTTAAAATATTTGAAACGTAGTATTCCCCCCAAATGAAAAGATTATGGAGATTAAGAGAAAGATGAAACTTCATATAACATAAAACCATTTTTACTCTTAGGGTTAGGCATATATAAATTTTGTGTAAAGATAGAATATGATATCTACATGGTATTCCCTTTCTGTTATGAAATAAATTAAAAATAACTTTAAAATTGGCTATAATTTAATTTTCATATGTTTGAAATTATGGGATTGTTTTCCATAACACAAAAATATTGTTAAGAAAATGATGCAGGTTGTTAATATTTGCATAATATTGTCAAGGAAAAAGATACAGAAAATTGCTAAAAATAGAGAATTAACCATTAAAGTATCAACATTGTTATTCTTTGAAACATTATTTTACTTTTGAAAAGCTGGTGAATGTTATGTCTACTTTTATGTGAATAAATTATTATTTTCATTGTTTCAAACATTAGTTCTAATTTTTAGTATTCTGTATGAGTGGTGAAAATTCCCAAAACCTTTAACTCTAAATGAAATAGTAAATCAAAATCTGCGCAGCTGAAGAAAATGTGTATTATAAAATATCCTTAAATCTGATCAAGAAATTACTTTAAATGACATTATAAATTGCAATATTGCTTTGGCTGTGAACTAAAGTGACATAGCAGATGAGTTATTTATTAATATATAATATGATATAATACAATATGTAATTTTTCCATTTGCAAAACATTTGAAGATTTTTTTTTTAATTTTAATTTTTTTTAAGATTTTATTTATTTGAGAGAGAGAGAGAGTTCACATGCACAAGCCGGGGAGGGGGAGAGGGAGAGGAAGAGAGAGAATCTCAAGTAGACTCCCTGTTGAGCATGGAGCCCATGTGGGGCTTGATTCCATGACCCTTAGATCATGACTGAGCCGAAACCAAGAAGCACTCAACTGACTAAGCCACCCAGGTCCCCCCCATTCGAAGATTTTTATAATTATTTTTATTATGGAGGATAAAGTGAATTACAATTTATAAAAGAACTTTAAAAATTACCCAAACACCTTTTCACCCAAATATATTGAATCAATAAAATAAGCAGTAAAGATTAGTGGAAAAGAAAAAGGAAATTTCACATTGCCTGTATGAATATTCCTTGGAGATTACAGGTTAACCTCAAAATAACATCAGTAAACGCAACTCTGTTTTGTCATCTGTTCATTTCTCCATAAATGCTGAATACAGTTATTTGTGCTGAGTGGCAAAGGTTAGCAATTCAAAGGTTACAGAATCAAAGAATCTTGGAATATTAGATCAGTCCCTTGAAATTACATCTGAGGAAATTAAAATCAAGACAGTGCAAGAGACTTTTAATAAAGTTACTGAGAGAGTTAGGATTGGAGCTAGAATTAGCAGTTTTCTGGATGTACTATGTAGAGGTTTATATTTATTGGCAGGAGCTCAAAACTCTCTTAGTGATGCAGTATTCTGAAAATAACTTAAATTGATGTAACACTGGTTCATCTAAGTCAGAAATTGATATTAATATTTGGATTATCAGATAGCTCTTTTCGTCTGGCAATGGGCCATTTAATAGCTCTTGTTAAGTTCAGTCAGTACCATCAGATATTCCTTTTCCTTAGGCAACATATATGCGTTTACAGTCAGTCAGATGTTTGTTTATTTTCTTTTTGTCTACCAGTCAAAATTAATTTATATAGAACTATACCATAATTGATATAAATGTCAGAGCATATAATCTACAAACGAAAATAACTTGTACAATACCTGATTTTGTATTATTGTGTTGGTCTTTTTTTCAGATTAGTTTCAGCTTAATTTCTAGAGCGGTTATCTCTAGAATTCTATATAAAATGGGTTAAGAAGCTCTATCCGTCGTCTGGTATA
Organism: Ursus maritimus; assembly: GCF_017311325.1. Classification (NCBI taxonomy): domain Eukaryota; kingdom Metazoa; phylum Chordata; class Mammalia; order Carnivora; family Ursidae; genus Ursus; species Ursus maritimus. The sequence goes on from NW_024423453.1 coordinate 57,841,812, forward strand.
AAATGGGGATCAGTTTAGGCCACCTATTTTACAGTTGCATTTGCAGAGCATGATGCTTGTTTATTTAGATTTAATGTTGTAGATCATTAGAATAATTGAAGTTTTCTGGGGCACCTGGGTGGCGCAGTCGTTAAGCGTCTGCCTTCGGCTCAGGGCATGATCCCAGCATTCTGGGATCGAGCCCCACATCAGGCTATTCCTCTGGGAGCCTGCTTTTTCCTCTCCCACTCCCCCTGCTTGTGTTCCCTCTCTCACTGGCTGTCTCTCTCTCTGTCAAATAAATAAATAAAATCTTAAAAAAAAATAGAAGTGATATCATTAAAATGAATTGGAAAGCTGATGGAGATTACAGGAGCTAAAACACTCAATAACAAACTACTCTTTGATACATCACTGTTTTCAGCCATGTCTTATTTTGTTTAACAATAAATAAGGGTATATAGACATATATAAATGCATATATACAGAAGTAATACTTGTGTATGGACAGTTGAATTATTGCTGCTTTCATGTGGGGGATTTTCCTAAAGACCCGGTGTTCTTTTTGGATGGAGGTTTCAGCAGAGCCCAAGGAGTAGGTTTACTGAAACAAAGGTTTTTTTCTCTTTCTTTTTCTTTTCCTTTCTCTTCTTTTCTTTTCTTTTTCTCTTCTCTTCTCTTTTCCTTTCTTTTCTTTTCATTTTTCTTTTCTTTTGTTTTCTTTTTTTTTTCTTTTCTTTTTAAGAGAGAGAGAGTGAGTATGCCTGCCTGAGCAGATTGGGGAGGGGTAGAGCGGGGGGGGGGAGAGAAACTTAAGCAGGCTCCACTCTGAGCATAGAGCCCCAAGGAAGGCTCAATCTCAGGGTCCTGAGCCAAAATCAAGAATCAGAGGCTTAACCAACTGAGCTACTCAGATGTCCCAGAATCAAAGGATTTCTAATGCTATTGGGGAATTGATCATCTAGAACTCCCCTTCCAGCAACAACTTTCATAACCAGATGTTTTTAAAGTTTCACAATGCACTTATAGTTAGACACTTAAAAATATGTATGTATAGTTATTCATCCCTTGGATATTGCCCTTTTGGACTTCTTTATTATTTTCTATTAAAATTCACTTGTGACATTCTGAATGGGTCTGAGGCGCTTCTAAAATTCTTGAGATAGTGTGAAGTTGTGATAATAGGAAACACTCAAAATCTACCCCCACCAAAAAACCCTATTTATAAATAGCTTTACAGAATACTTAAAAACACTATTAATGCTATAGAAGAGGGTATCCACAGAATTCAGTCCTATGGCCATTTTCTAGCACCTATGCCAGATCAGAATTTCCTTTTCAAATTCTAGGACTTTACAAATGGCCAGCAAAAGATCAATATACAGCAGTGCATCAATTTGTTAGCAAATGTTGATTCAAATTTAGCTGAGAGACAGATTACTGAGAGACAGCAAAGATGATATATTTCTTACATTAGAAAATTATGGTTTATAATTATCAAGTCTGATAAATCACATTTCCATGATATACTGAAACTTTAAAGTAATTACAACTTATCCACTTCCTCTGATTAAAATATGACACTTTTTTTTTTTTTGGTTACTAGTTGGCTAGTTTTCTTTGTTTTGCTAAGAAAGTCTCCATGTGCATCCTTTTTACATATTTAAGGAGTATTTTTGTAAAACATGTATAAATTTTGTCTTCCAGTTATAAATTTGTTAGTCTTATTCATGACCTCAGCAAGTAGGTTTGAGGAAATATATGTATTTTCTCATGACTCCAAAAACCAGTTTGTGAGAGAATCTCTGTGGTGTAAAAGGCCTAGATAAAGTTTTAAAGTATTTTCAGGGGTCAATTTTAATTTAGAAACTTCTACAACAATATGAAATATTAGTTATTCAATATTATGTCAATACTTATTAATTCAATGGACTGATTTAGAGAAACAGCTTTATGAAGCAACCAAATTATTGCAGATATATATGTCACCATACCTGACTTTCAAACCCACCTTGTCTGTGTTTCTATTCCTATCTGCTTATTTATTTGCCAATATTTCTACTCATTTTCTCATCTACCCATGAGTCACCACGTACTTCTAAAGTGACCAGCATGGCAGTAAGTGCAAAAGATAAAGAACGTGCTAGAAACTTCTCTGCCTTTAGGGACCCTGGTTATGTTAAGGAAACAGACATAAGTAACGCAAAACAGAATTTTAGGAACAAAGGTTACTTTTAGGAAGTTTTCTCTAGTTTGAGTCTGTTATCATTGAATCTATTAATAAAATTAAGCCATACTAAATTGTTTTCTAAATTTTTAAATAGCAATTTAAGAACTTTCTATAGTTTTAGTGATTTCGGATTTGGACAAGACTTAATAACTTTAATTTAAATACTATAATTAATTTATAGGTTAATTTGAATGTGATAGGTAATATAGGAATATATTGCTCATTTCAAAATTATTTAAAATTACAAAGATTCTTAATCATCCTGTTTTTTTCAGAAGAAATGTGCATTTTGGATAAATAAAACTTTTTAAAAAGATATCAAAATTAGCCACCTCTCTTTTATGAACAAGAATTTCTTGGGGTGCCTGGGTGGCTCAGACGTTAAGCATCTGCCTTCGGCTCAGGTCGTGATCCCGGGGTCCTGGGATTGAGCCCCACATCAGGCTCCTCCTCTGGGAGCCTGCTTCTTCCTCTCCCTGCTTGTGTTCCCTCTCTCACTGGCTGTCTCTCTCTCTCTGTCAAATAAATAAATTAAATTAAATAATTAATTAATTAAATCTTAAAAAAAAGAATTTCTTGATATATAGAGTGAAATATATGCAAGTATAGTTGTTTGAACTTATTTTAAAATAATAAGCAACAATTTTTTGTAAAATTTATTGAGTTCAATATTCCAACATAAAATAGAAAGTTTTCCCCATCTGATAATTCAATGTTATGTTTGTGCTTCAATTTGTTTCAAAGTGTGATGTGTGAAAACTTAGTCATGTTCAATTGTTAAAAAAAGAAAAAAAAAACTATTATCCCATATATATTAAAATGCAGTTTTAGTGTAACATCTGTCAAAAACATCTGTTGGAAGTTTTAATTAAATCCTTAGGTTCTAGTACATACAATATATGCAAAGGAAAAAAATCAAAATTTCTATCTCAAAGAAATAGAGCTTAGAAATGCCCTATTTGCCTTAGATTATAAGATTGTAGTTTTTAGGCAGAGGAATAAAAATATAAACATAATTTTATATCTCTCACTAATTGATTAAAATGAAAAATGCATTCTAACTTTTTTATAAAGCCAAATCATACAGTCATTTATAAATAATGATATAGCTCATTACTGAACTGCTAAAAATGGAATACTAGAAAAAACACAAAATCATTAGACAGTATTCTTCCCAATTAAGTCTAATAACTTGACTTTGAAAACTTTTCAGAAATAAGTCAATATTGATTCTCTGGTAAGCTTTGAAATGACTTTCCTACATCTGATTCATTGGGTCATTACAAGGAAAAATTGTCAACCACATGACCATGCAATTTGTATTCTGTAACTGGCTGCCTCAAAATTCTTTGTTCTGTTCATTTTCACTTGGGATTCCAGCCAGAAACTGACAGCTAGAGGACACTTGTCTGCTGGTTTTGCCACATCATAAGTCATGTCAACAGTGCTGCCTAAGAAATTATATTCCTTCTGTACTTATCACTGTCACCACGTCAAAGGAGAAAGACATTGATGATGTAATTTCATTCACTTTTATGGATGTATTTGTTTCTAGCATGACCATTAGTAGTTGTAGAAAAATCTCAGTGTATTTATGAATAATAAATATTGCAAGACAGTATATTGTTGGTGTTTACATTTCTTGGTTGCATTCTCTAAAAAGGCTAGTCATTCTAATAAGGTTGATTAAATGGAAAAAATAGAAAAGAGGTTATTGTAGTAGATTGTCCTAGGGAAAAAAAAAATAGAAAGATGTAGCAAATCAACTTTTACTTTGTGACATTTTGTTTTATTTCAATTGACCTCACAATTGTCATAGATAAAACAGTATATTTCAATTTTATTTACAAGGGAAATGAGGCCAAGAAACAATTTTTAAAAATGTACACAATGTGATCCACCTTGAATACAAGCTTCTACATAAAAACCTGAGATAAGGAAACGACTTGCCAAAAAGTGGATAAAGACATTAATTTAGGTAGGAATTCATAATGCCTGGTTAAATAAGATTTAATAAATGCATGCCTCCCTGGATGAGACTAGTTGAAAAGCAAAGAAGGAAAGTCTGGAAAACTGTGCCTCCTTTAAAGTTTCTGGGCCGAAAACAGCTGGATCCTTGTTGCGGCTCAATACACTCATCCAGGGGAGTAAATGCTTAGGAGAAACATTTATCTTTGGTTTGGTAACGCACTCCATGTACTCTCTATCTGCACGCGCCTCATGAACACAACTTATTCTAATCACACCATACTCCCTTTGTCACTGTCCTGATTATTAAGCTTCTCACCCCTTTTTGTTCTTATTCCCTTCTTGTATTGACAACATTCACAATAAAGGTGGAGGCAGAGTTTGGCTCAGGGCCTTTCACCACTAGAGCATCTGTGATCTCCATTAATTCTCCTTTCTCCTACTTAGGTGTCTGGAGTAATCTTTTCATCACCGCCTCAGGGTTTGCTGGCCAAACTCGACAAATTTTCATGGTTCCAAAGGAAGATGTATCCACATACACACACACACACACACACACACACACACACACACACTTAAACACATTGATCCCCCAGATGAAATTGACTGAATATAAAAATGAAAACTGTCAAGAACTGGTAGTTTGACCAGGACCATGGAATTGTCTATCTTCTAAGTCTTTTAATCTAATAAAAACCTAAAATACCAAAGAAGTCCCAAATTGAACACTTTTTAAAAATGAAATAGAATTGACATATTACATTATATTAGTTTCATTTGTAAAACATAATGAGGCAATGTTTGCATGTATTGCAAAATGGTCACCATAGTAAGTCTGTTTAATATCCATCACCACACGTAGACATTTTTGTCTTGTGATGAGAACTTTTAAGACTTACTCTCTTAGCAACTATCGAATTTACAATACAGTATTGTTAACCGTAGACCCCGTGCTGTGCATTACTTCTTCAGGACTAATTTTATAACTGGAAGCTTGTACATTTTGATTCCATGTATTTTCCCCACCCTGCACCTCCTGTGTCTGGCAACTACTAGTCTGTCCTCTGTCTCTATGGGTTCAGGTTTTGTTGTGTTGTTGTTTTAGATTACACATGTAACTGAGGACACACAGTATTTGTTTTTCTTTGTGTGTGAACACATGTTTAAATAAATTGTTGAACCATATAAGAAATATATTACAAATGTATTTATCACTATGTCTTTCCCCAATGATCTTTTGCTTTTATAACTTGAAAACATTAAATTAAAAAATTTTAACATTAAATTTAATTTAACATTAAATTAAAAAATTAAAAAATAAAAACATTAAATTAAAAAAAACATTAAATTCAAAGTTAATGAGTGATAAACCAATGAGTGAAAAACTGAGATATAATATGTTAGCAAGGGTTGTTCTTCAAGAAAATATGATCTAATTATGCTGTATACAATTGGTTGATATGTAGTAATTTGGTGGATGAAGCACAGTCTAGCATCAATTGATAAATATTGTAACAATGATTAAAACAATTAGCTTAATTCCTAGTCTCCCAGTCTCATATGATGGCTGGATTGAATTAAATATACTTTTTAACAGTCAAACTGTAGAATTATTGCTGAAGGAAAGAATAGAAACTTAATTTACTTTTCTAGGCTTGAAATACCCAAACTACATGCTGTTTCTTTCGGTTTCATTTATTAAGCCAATCTGCAAGAATCACTTCTTACGTGATATTTCTCACAATGATACCTATAAAACAAATCAGAATTGTGCTTGTCAGGGTGCGGATGTTTTTATATATGGCTCAAAATTTTTAGGAATATGTATGTGTAATATATTATCCTTAGGAACATGCCTTAGGAACAGTGTGGTGAATTAAAATTGTTTCGATATTACTGTGCTAGTCCTTTTAATACCCTATCCTTTTTTTTTTCATATATTAATTTACTGCAGAGTTTTTTCTTCATTTTCTATCCACCAGGCTGTTAGGTTTGTCTTCTTTTTTTTTAATCTAGTAATGTCCTGAGCAGTCAGATAGCAAAGCATTTCGATGTTATCAATGTACATATGTACTAATTTTCTTGCCCTTCCACTAAATTATAGGATGGATCCTTGAGTGCTTTCTCATCTTCTTTTCTCCATTACATAATGGAATGTACTTGAGAGAAAGCATTGTGACAACATTCTTATGAGAAGTATAGTATTATTCCCATTGTACAATCATGACCCTGAGACTGAGATAAGTCCTTTGTCCATTTTTCCATACCTGGGAAGGAGAGCATTAGAGATCTTTGTCTATGTATGTCCAAATTCAAATTCTGTTCACATCTATTATTATATCCTTGCCCTTCCAATTCTCTGTGCATGTAGGTGTATGTGTGTAGGGGGTGGGTGATGTTCATGTGTGCCTGAGTATTTTGAGTACTTCTTTGTAATCTCCTCTATTGTTCCCATGGAATTGAACCTTCAGATTCATACTTAAGGTTTGGTAAATTGTGCTTTTTTCATTAACTTTTATTAACTTAAATATACTCAGAAGTCAGTTGTTATATATAGATAAGATAAATATCAGGTTTAACTTACAATGATTTCAGTTTCTTAGGGTTTGATATATAAATTAATTTGGAGAAAGGAGTTATTCTACAAAATACAGCAAATTTGGGGGAAAAAAACTCAGTTTCATTCAGTCTTTAATGGACTAATCTTATCCATCCCATTCATGGTTTATATATTATCCCAGATGATCTCAGAGTAACCTGCTCTTTCTTAGCCTTGGTTAGTTTTCTCATTTACAAGACAAAGAGGCTAGAGTGAAAACTCAGTATTCTTATAGTTGTAAAGCTCAGCTCCTGCACATTGGTGGACTGGATAGAGAAAGCCTCTGGCTTTGCCAGAATCTATTCTGAGGCCCTGGGTAGCACATCCTTTAGTGCAGGTGAGTTGAAGTTCCATGAAACAGACTTTCAAAGTTGGATCTGGGAGACAGGATGGAGTAAAAAGACAAATAATTAACGTCTACTAATAGCCTTGAAATGTCATCAGCAAAAGTCACAGTACATTTTGTGACCATTGCTTTCAAATGCAGCAACTACTTGATATCCTGTTGTGGTTACCTTCTACTTCCATTTTATATGTGTTTAACACAAATGAAAGTTTTACTAACTGTGCTATCACCGCCTATTACACCTTCCTTATCAGTCATAATGGGAGACCCTATTGCCCTCCTACTGTGTACAACCTCATTCCAAAATCCTGTTCTGAGGTCTGTTTTTTTTTTTTTTTAATAATAATTTTTTATTCTGTTATGTTAGTCACCATACAGTACATCCTTAGTTTTTGATGTAATGTTCCATAATTCATTATTTGCATGTAACACCCAGTGCACCATGTAATATGTGCCCTTCTTAATACCCATCACCTGCCTCTCCCAGGCCCCCAGCACCCTCTCCTCTAAAGCCTTCAGTTTGTCTCCCAGAGTCCATAGTCTCTCATGGTTCATTCCCCCTTCTGTTCCCCCCCCTTCATTCTTCCCTTCCTTCTCCTACCAATATTCCTATTTCTTATGTTCCATATGAGTGAAACCATATGATAATTGTCTTTCTCTGCTTGACCTATTTCACTTAGCATAATCTCCTCCAGTCCCATCCATGTTGCTGCAAATGTTGGGTAATCGTTCTTTCTGATGGCTGAGTAATATTCCATTGTATATATGGACCGCATCTTCTTAATCCAGTCATCTGTTGAAGGGCATCTCGGCTCCTTCCATGATTTAGCTCTTGTGGATAATGCTGCTATGAACATTGGGGTGCATATGGCCCTTCTCTTCACTATATCTGTATCTTTGGGGTAAATACCTGGTAGTGCAATTGCTGGATCACAGGGCAGCTCAATTTTTAACTTTTTAAGGGACCTCCACACTGTTTTCCAAAGTGGCTGTATCAACTTGCATTCCCACCAACACTGTAAGAGGGATCCCCTTTCTCCACATCCTCTCCAAAATTTGTTGTTTCCTGCCTTGTCCATTTTTGCGATTCTGACTGGTGTAAGGTGGTATCTTAATGTGGTTTTGATTTGAATTTCCCTGATGGCTAATGATTTTGAACATTTTTTCATGTGTCTGTTAGGTTACAGCCTATGTTCTCCTCTATGATTTTGATGGATTCCTGTCTCATATTGAGGTCTTTCACCATTTGGAGTTTATCTTTGTGTATGGTCTGAGAGAGTGGTCAAGTTTCATTCTTTTGCACGTAGCTGTCCAATTTTTCCAGCACCACTTATTGAAGAGACTGTCTTTTTTCCACTGGATGTTTTTTCCTGCTTTGTCAAAGATTAGTTGCCCAAAGAGCTGAGGGTCCATTTCTGGGTTCTCTATTCTCTTCCATTGGTCTATGTGTCTGTTTTTGTGCCAGTACCATGCTGTCTTTGTGATCACAGCTTTATAATATAGCTTGAAATCCAGCAACGTGATTCCCACAACTTTGTTTTTCCTTTTCAACAATTCCTTGGCTAGTTGGGGCCTTTTCTGGTTCCACACAAATTTATGAGGCTGTTTGTTCCATTTCTTTGAAAAATGTCATTGGTATTTGGATTGGAATGGCATTGAAAGTGTAGATTGCTCTGGGTAGCATGGACATTTTAACTATATTTATTCTTCCGATTCATGAGCATGGAAAGTTTTTCTATCTTTTTGTGTCTTCTTCAATGTCTTTCAAGAGTGAGCTGTACTTTCTAGAATATATATCCTTTACATCTCTGGTTAAGTTAATTCCAAGATAATGTATGATTTTTGATGTTATTGAAAATTGAGTGGATTCCCTACTTTCTCTTTCTTCAGTCTCATTGTTCGTGTATAGAAATGCAATTATTTCTGAGAATTGATTTTGTCTCCTGACACATTACTGAATTGCTCTATAACTTCTAGTAATTTGGGGTTGGAGTCTTTTGGATTTTCCTTGCAGAGTATCATGTCATCTGCAAAGAGAGACAGTTTGACTTCTTCTTTGCCGATTTGGATACCTTTTATCCCTTTTTGTTGTCTGATGGCTGTTGCAAGGACTTCTAGTACAATGTTGAATAGTAATGGCTAGAGTGGGCATCCTTGTTGTGTTCCTGATTTTAAGGGAAAGGCTTTCAGCTTTTCCCCATTGAGAATGATATTCGCTGTAGCTTTTCATAGATACTTTTTATGAAATTGAGGAATGTACCCTCTATCCCTACACTCTGAAGGGTTTTAATCAGGAAAGGATGCTGTATTTTGTCAAATGCTTTTTCTGCATCAATTGAGAGGATCATATGGTTCTTCTCTCTTTTCTTGTTGATATGATCTATCACACTGATCGATTTGCGAATGTTGAACCATGCTTGCATCCCAGGGATGAATCCCACTTGGTCTTAATGGATAATCCTTTTAATGTACTGTTGGATCCTATTAGCTAGGATCTTGTTGAGAATTTTGGCATCCATATTCATCAGGGATATCGGTCTGAATTCTCCTTTTTGATGGGGTCTGTTTCTGGTTTGGGGATCAAGGTAATATTGGCCTCATAGAATGAGTTTGTTAGTTTTCCTTCTTTTTCTATTTTTTGAAAACGTTAGGAGAATAGGTATTATTTCTTCTTTGAATTTTTGGTAGAATTCCCCGGGGAATCCGTCAGGCCCTGGACTCTTGTTTTTGGGGAGGTTTTTGATCACTGCTTCAGTCTCTTCATAATTAATCAGTCTGTTTAAATAATCAATTTCTTCCTGTTTCAGTCTTGTTAGTTTATAGGTTTCCAGGAAGGCATCCATTTCTTCCAGGTTATTTACTTTATTGGCATAAAGCTGTTGATAAATGTTTCTAATGATCCTTCCTATTTCATTGGTGTTGGTTGTGATCTCTCCCCTTTCATTCATAATTTTATTAATTTGGGTTCTTTCTCTATTCTTTTGAATAAGTCTGGCCAGTGGGCTTTTCGATCCTGTTTAGTCTTTTATAGAACCAGCTTCTAGTTTTGTTGATCTGCTCTACTGTTCTCCTGGTTTCTAACTCATTGATCACCTGCCTTCTCGTGCATGGGTTAGGTCTGTTCTTCTGTTCCAGCTCCAGCTTCTTGAGGTGAGAATATAAAAACTACATTTTAGATTTTTCTCTTCTTTTGAGTGAGGCTTGTATGGCTATGTATTTTCCCCTTAGGACTGCCTTTGCAGTGTCCCATAGGTTGTGGACCGATGTGTTTTCATTTTCATTGATCTCCAAAAATTGTTTAATCTCCTTAATTACCTGGTTTACCCAATCATTCTTGAGCAGGATGGTTCTTAGTTTCCAAGTGTTTGAGTTTCCTCCAAATTTTTCCTTGTGATTGAGTTCCGCTTTCAAAGCATTGTGGTCTGAGAATATGCAGGGAATAATCTGTCTTTTGGTGTCGGTTGACACCTGTTTTGTGACCCAGTATATGGTCTATTCTGGAGAAAGTTCCATGTGCATTCGAAAAGAAGGAGTATTCTGTTTTTCTGTGGTGTAGTGTCCTGTATATATCTATGAAGTCCATCTGGTGCAGTATGTCATTCAAAGCTCTTGTTTCTTTGTTGATTTTCTGCTTAGGTGATCTGTCTATTGCTGAGTGTGGAGTGTTGAGGTCCCCTCCTATTAATGTATTATTATCTATATGTCTCTTTATTCTGGTTAAGAGTTGGCTTGTGTATCTAGCTGCTCCCTTGTTGGGGGCATAGATATTTATAATTGTCATATCCACTTGTTGGACACATCCTTTAAGAATAATATAGTGTCCTTCTGTATCTCTAACTGTGGTCTTTAGTTTAAAATCTAATCTGTCTGATATGAGAATTGCTACCCCAGCTTTCTTTTGAGGTCCATTGGCATGAAAAATGGTTCTCCATCCCTTCACTTTCAGTCTGGATGTATCTCTAGGTTCAAAATGAGTATGTTGTAGACAGCAAATGGATGGGTCATGTCTTTTTATCCAATCTGCAACCCTGTGGTGTTTTATGGGAGCATTTAGGCCATTCACATTGAGAGTGATTATTGAGATTTGATTTTAATGATGTCATGTTGCCCGTGAAGTTTTTGTTTCTATAGATTGTAAATTTCTGTCTGTATCACTCTTGGGGCCTTTTTACTTTTATAGAACCCGCCTTAATATCTCTTGTAGGGCTGGCTTGGTGGTCATATATTCCTTCAGTTTCTGCTGGTCTTGGAAGGTCCTTGTTTCTCCATCAATTCTGAATGACAGCCTTGCTGGATAAAGGATCCTTGGCTGCATGTTCTTCTGAGTTAGAGCTCTGAATATGCCCTGCCAACCCTTTCTGGCCTGCCAGGTCTCTGTAGACAGGTCTGACGTTATTCTGATGTTCCTATGTTTTTTTATTATATTATGTTAGTCACCATACAGTACATCCCCGGTTTCCGATGTAAGGCTCGATGACTCATTAGTTGTGTATAACACCCAGTGCACCATGCAATACGTGCCCTCCTTACTACCCATCACCGGTCTATCCCATTCCCCCACCCCCCTCCCCTCTGTAGCCCTCAGTTTGTTTCTCATAGTCCATAGTCTCTCATGTTTCATTCCCCCTTCTGATTACCGCCCCCTTTCTTTATCCCTTTCTTCCCCTACTGATCATTCTAGTTCTTATGTTCCATAGATGAGAGAAATCATATGATAGTTGTCTTTCTC